>NW_024718692.1:0-6305 GCF_018991925.1 Homarus americanus
GTTGGGTCCGGCATAGCTCACGTCTTCCATCCAGCTGGTATCTGAAAAATAGGGGATGGCGGCAGCTCAGCAGCTGTAGTCGGTTGGTCCTTCATCATCGACTTTCTTGTGATGTCAGGACAGCACATCTTCTGTCTTCTTTCTTCACATAGCACATCTTCTGTCTTCTTTCTTCACATACCGCACCTTGTAGGTCGTTTCTCCACACCTTCTGACTTCTCACTTCCTCCTGGTTTCTAAACTATTCCAGACGAGTTTTCTGTCCCATCTGCGTTCTTCCTCTACGTTTAGAGCCTCATTTTCAACGTCTTCTAGATGAATTTTCTGTTCCATCTTCCTTTTTTCTTAGTACATCATCATTTTCATATTCCAGATGAATTTTTCTGCTCCATCTGTATTTCTTCTCTGCAACATCATCATTTTCAACATATTCCAGACGATTTTCTGTTCATCTGCCGTCGGCCCTCTCCGGCCGGGATGAAAGCCGGTCCACTGTTTGGGCTGTCGTCTCCTTAGATGACTGTAAGGCAGGTTCCGCGGACCAGGGCTCGCCCTCCGTACGTGAGTGTCGGCGAGACCAAAAACCGTCCTGTCTTACACCTTCCACAGTGGTGAATCCCTCCCTGGCTGGGCTCACCAGGGTTCGTTGTGTGGCGATCCATTCCACACTCCTTACTTCCTAAAGTAGAAAAATATAAAATCTTCTTAATCCTAGACCAAGGGAGGACTTGAAAGAAGTGACGTGGTGTGTGGTGGGTTTCGTGCTGCCTTCATCAAGCTGCATTCATCACGCTGCTTTCATCATGCTGGTTCTTCTCTGCTCCTATGTACTGTGGTTGACGTCCGGCTGGCCATGGGTGGTACTGTGTGTGACATTTGACAGAGAAACAATCCTAAAGGGGTGATGGATTAGTTGGAAGTGCATTCGCAAAAAAAAAGTTTACTTTATATGTTAGGTCAATGTTTGGCAACTATCATTTCCGTCACGACAATGTTCTCATCAGGCTGGGTCGGGGAGTGAAGCTCTGCGCACTACACTGAATATCATTTATCACTGAGCGTCAAAGAGTACATCACAAATCATAATAGCATAAAAATACACTGAGTGAAGCTCTGCATTCATCACAATATTACTTTATATTAACCATCATCATCAACACACAGCTCACGGGACAAAAGACGGGGAATCAGTGTGGTCAAGCGAGGCGGGGCAGGTCAGAAGGACGTGAGGTCACCCGAGCGGGGTGGGGCGAGGCAGGGCGGCGCGGGGCGAGGCGAGGCTGGCCAGGCCCAGCCAGGCTGGTGCGTTGCGGGTGAGGTGGGGAGGAGCCGAGGCGCGGTTGATCGGGCCAGACCGAGGCTTTGCGGGGCGGGGAGGGGCACGGAACAGAGGGGCAGGGCAGGGCGGGGCAGGGATGGGAGGAAGGGTAAGGAGGGTGAGGTAAGGATTAGGACAGGGAGGAGGATGTAGGTTAAAAGACATGTTAAGTTATAACAGTTAGTACAGACACCGCTTTCATCACTGAAACACAATGGCTACATTTAACACTGACCAACAATCAAACTGTACTTGGGCTACTGAGAATGCCACAGATAGCGGGTGACACTGAGAAATTACGTTAAGCACTGAACATTTCTATTAAAAATTCGCCCATACCACCACAAGAGACATTTACTTGAGCTGTAACGGTGACACACTAGGACACTTTTCACGCTACTACGCAGGAACTTCTTATTACGCACTTTTGAACTAACGAGCCAGGTGTTATGGCTAACGGGGGAGGGCGTGAGTTACGTTAAGTACGCTGACACCAATGTAATGAGGGTAAACACAATGAGAGAATTACATACATAAGTAGGAAGTATAGAGAGTAGGCATGTAAAGGTAGGAAACTTGGTAGCGTGGCCTGGATGTTATTTGCACAGCGTCACTACGCTTATCTTATCTCGTATGTCAATACACATATATCACTTCTTAAAGGGACAACTTGTTAAACACCTCTTCGATACAACTATTTATTAATTCACTCAATGACATGGACACATTAATATCACTATTATATCGGGGTACTAACACATTATGCTTTACGTTACTTGACACTGACTCTCGGACACACCTGAATGAATACACTTCCCACAGTAGGTAACTCACCCTAGGACGTTCTGGCAAGACTCACGTGTACCCTGACGTAGGCCCAGTGAGTGCTGGCTGGGCTGCCTCCTATGGGAGAGTCTGCTTAGCTGGCGATGCCGTGGTCTGGTCGGGAGGTCTCCCTCCCGACCTGGGGAGGGGACGTGCGTGACTCTGCTTAGTGAACCGAGAGACGACCCGAACGGGAGAGAGATGACAGCAACCAGAATGATAATCGTAATGGACTGTCGAATGCCCGTGGACGGGACTGTAGGGCCTTTATATGGGGTCGGCCCAGCCGGCTTCTGACCTCTAACAATTAACACTAAACTGGTTTGATCTGGATAATTGTGTGCAGGTGTGGTCCTGGCCAGGTGTCTTGGCTAGGTGCGGTTATAGGTCACCGGCTCACGTCATTAGCGGGCGAGGTCAAGTCCCTTGGGTCGACCTGAGGTGTGTCAACCCGGAATGTGGTGGTACCACGAGGTCTGTGGTGTACTTGTTGTTATATGTGACATAATTCTGGGCTGTAAGCTTTGGTCTGACAATCAATCATTACACCACCTACGTGATACGGGTAGTCCCCATTAGAGGTTCACCGCGCCAAAAGCTCGTTGAATAGGTTTTGTGTGAAATATAACAGAGTCTAGGACTGCTTTTAGTATCCTGGTAGTCCAGAGGTAGCGTTCCCCGGTCACGCTCGTGGGCCGTGGGTTCGAACCATGGCGGGGTGAGGTGTTGATTATATATATATATATATATATATATATATATATATATATATATATATATATATATATATATATATATATATATATATATATATATATATATATATATATATATATATTATATATTATGTTACTTCTTACCAAAGTCAGAAAGTGTTTAGGCTTGTGTAAACACGAAATGTGTTAGGCACGTTGTAACCAAGAACAGAGAATAAACGACCAGCCAGACAGACCATGTGACTCGTCATTCTCCCATTAAATAACGCAAGATACTACATGGGGGATTTCAACTTCAGAAATATTGACTGGGACAACATTGTAGGTGACTATGAATCTGAAGGCTTCCTAGACTCAGTACAGGACAACTTTTTAAAACAACTAATTACAGAACCTACTAGAGGTGACAATATATTAGACATAGTGTAGTGGACGTCTCTACAAACTGCGTAGCTGCACACCACCTGCTACCGTCTTCCCTCGCAACCAAGCGTATCCGCATTCCAATGCCCGCCGTATCTTAGCAACGGAACTAGTCACCGGCTACTTCTCGGGTTTTCCCAACATGACTCATAGAGGACTGGCGGCCGCTGCTGGGTGTATATAAGCTCTGTCTCTCCCTTGAGATTCATTCTGACCAATCTTCTTGAACAAGCAACACCTCCTCCTCTGCCGCTGCCTGGCGACCCTCACCTCTCCTCCGCCTGCCTGGCGGTCCTCGCTCCCGCCAGCGAGCATGTCCTTCTCTGAGCTTCCTCACCAACCAACTCTCATTCTGCCCATTTTCCTGAACAAGCAACATCTCCTCCAGCAAGCTCCTAGCTGTCCAGCATTCATTCAATCAGGAGGCCAGCAACAGGCAACATCTTCTCTAACGAAGCTCCTGCACATCTACCTCCTTCAACAAGCTACTCACCGCACGTCTCTACCAAGCAGCCCCTCACCACACGGCACCTCCAGCACCAGACTGTCTATCATATATCTTATATTATACAAGAAAACCACATTAGAGTTTCCTTCCATCCTGAGTGCTAGACTACATTAATATATCGATACCCCTACAATACCAACACGGTCAAGACCAATACTGCCTTTAAATAAACCAGACAAGACAGAGAGGAAATATTGATTTATAAACCGAGGTATCTTCATGGCAAAACTATTATTATTATTATTATTACAGTATTATCATTATTATTATTATTACAGTATCATTTCTTCTAGCAATAATTATATAGACCCCTTCAGAAGCATTTACTCTACTAATTTGAATGCCTGTAGTGCCGCCCCTTAAAAAAAAAAAAATACCGTGATGTAGCTGAAGTCAGGCGAAATTTATATTCTTACGATTCTCTGCCAAGAAGAAAATGCACTGAGGAACAAGATGAATAAAACAGGTAAGAGTTATTTTATTTTACCAAATATATTGTGGATACGGTACTTAAAATTTTGCAGTCAACTTGCATAGTTTTGGCAATGTTCACTACAATGTCCTAACCTACCCCAAACTAACTTAACCTAAATATCTTGTAGACGGCACCCTATAATAGCACCATTTTAAGACAGAAGTCGTATTTAACTATATTTCACGTATGGACTTTGAAGATGTTAAAACTAACTGCTTGTTTGGTTGTGGACTAGTTTAGTGTCGTAAAGGCAGGGTCGTTGATGAACCTTCGAATCTCATGATGAATTTTCGCTAATAATTTACATTTTATTTTACATAATGATGGTTAGAAGAAATTTGAGAAAATGAACGAGACGATAGATGACGGCTAATCGTGTTTGAAGTTCTTTCTGCCATCCAGTCGGTAAATAGATATGGAAGAGATTTCAAGTGAATCAGTAAATTGAACCAAAAAATTAAGGAATCGAAGCACTTCAAGAGTTCGGCACTCGCCAGTAATCAGTAAGATACAGTGATGGTGACGGCAACATTGTGTGTGTGGTGATACAGTATTTGATGGCTATTTCCAGGTTTTACGTTCGCTGTTTGTGGGTTACCTCGTGTTTGTGGCGCCGTTAAGGTCTCCAGGACTCTACATCATGATTAAAAGCAATTGAGTACAGGTATGTTGATAAAAAACGTTTTGTTGTACTGTGGGATCTAGGGAGACGGAGACGGTAGTGTACGCTCATTCGTGTGTCCAGGAATTGTGAATGCCCACGGCTCTGACAGATAATACTACGTATATTGCTATTAGGATGGCTATTAACCGACGTTAGCATGTGGATATATAAATAAAAGTGTTCGTTTTAGGTACACCACGGAAACTCATAACAAAAAGAGGTTTTCCTAGTGTATTTTGTGTTGTTTCAAACGAATCTGACCTCCATATCCGTTGTAAGTACTGTATGCCGTTATGAAGATATGACCCCCCCCCTCCAATTACCAACAACCATGGTTGTTCAGAGTGGGCAGGGCTTTGAAATAGAGAAAATGTGGAGTAAAATACTAAAAAAGAAGATTCGTTTTAGGTACACCACGGAACTTTAATTTTCTATTTATATAGAAAGAGAGAAAAAATATTACGTTTCCGTCGTAAATTTATATTATTTGAGTATTTTAACTGATAGTACCAATAATATTGGTTATTCAAATTGGGCGGAGCTTTGAAGAAGAGGGAAAATTTGTGGTAATTTACGAAAAAGAGCACCCAAAACATCTCTGAAAACATCACTGGCTTCCCGGATTCCGGTTTCCTCCTGTACTAACACTGTATACAGTAGACCAACCGCCCGAATTGCTATAACTTTAGTGATGGTCAGTACAAAACTGATATGTTTTATTTATTTATTTGTGAGTGGCCTAAGGTTAAAAATGCTTTAAAAGCATTTCAGGTGGATGTAGGGTAGATGATTAGTGGGTCTCATGTTTTTTACCTGACCTGTTGGTATGTCACCCATTTTTTATAAGCTCTTCATTCGTTTGCGGCGGAGGTGGTGTGTGGATTAGTGGATCCCATGATTTTTACCTGATCTGACGAAAGCTAAGGTGCTCCAGTGTTTCCCTTTTCCTGTGGGGTTTTATCAAGATTAATCTTGTACACGTTTCCATTGTGGATCTACATGATGTAAATATATATATATATATATATATATATATAATATTGGTATGTACAGTGTCACCCGCCCACTATCATGGGACGTTAAAAGTGAAAGTCGTGAGCGCTGGGGGCGGCCTTGTGTCATACTGTCTCACATATGGTGTGTAGCATCTCCCTTCTTCCCCCAGGCGGGTATTACAACACACGTTCTCAGCCGGGCAGGACAAATTTTCCTCATCCAATCGTTACTACAGCCTTAATCTTGACATATAGAACGAATCTGATACCAATTTTAATTTGCATTATCATATATCTCTAAGTCATTGTCTCTAGGCCATATGACAGGGTAAGGGCACGTAATTCGACAGCTTCCTGGAAAATCCTCTCACCACACCAGCT
>NW_024718693.1:0-17058 GCF_018991925.1 Homarus americanus
CATAAGTAGCTGCTAAATTAAATTCGGGGTTATCCCGTCCTAAGTTGACAGTTTCCGGAGGTGTGGGGGGGATTAATCTTTTGACCATAGGGTCATCCCTTAGGTCTCTCCTTATGCTACCGTAATTAGCATTCCTAAAATCGGGATCAAGGCCGAATTTTCCTTCTTCCTGCCATCCCATATTATGTTAAAATATATGGCTTTATGATCACTGTTTCCTAGTTCGTCTCCAATCCCAACATCTTTTACTAGATTTTCATTATTACTGAGAACTAAATCGAGGATATTATTTCCTCTAGTGGGCAAGTTTATAAATTTATATATAAAACTATCCTGTACTACTTCTATAAAATCTTCAGATTCATTATCGCTAAGTTGATTTTTTCAATCTATGCCTGAAAAGTTGAAATCGCCTAGAATACATACATAGTTTCTATCAGATGCCTTCTTTATTTCCTCCCATAGCAATTTACCATCGTTCCTACTCAAATTAGGTAGTCTATATATAACACCAATGACTACGGATTCACTGCCCTCACCAATCTCTACCCAAATACTTTCATTGTCGCTATTTGTTTTAATGTTTGATTTATTGCAGTTTTTTTATGACACCCTGATATACACTGCTACACCGCCACCTCTCCTTCCTACTCTGTCAAATTTAAATAGGTTATATCCTGGAATATGAAATTCTGCTAAAAAATGCTTGCTGTTTGAATTTATCATGTTTCCGTTATGCAATTATATCTATATTCTCTTTACTAACTATTAATGAGCTTTCAGTCCATTTTGTTACAGAGCTTCTACTATTAGTATAATAAACTACTCAATATATTTCTTCGTTCTATCTGTTTTTACATTTATTACTTTGTTTTGTTATTATGACTATATATTTCAGCATTATCTACTTCTGTTTTCCACTGAGTTACTTGTTTTTGACTCTATTTTCCCCGACCCTCTCTACTGGCGAAACCCCCCTCTTCGGAGTGACAATTTCACGCGCTCCAGGGTCTGAACAACGTCTTTACCCCTCCGCGAGACAAAGTGTACTCATCGCGACAAACACCTGGTAAGTGGAATTGCCGCCATCGTTGCCGTCATCAATGAATGCCCAACCATTGTTTGCACAATGTTTTTCCAGTCGGCAATTAATAGCAATTGCCCTGGACAGCCATTCACGACCAACCCCTCTTCTAGGCAAGACACCACATACTATCGGGACACCTCCCCTATCTCTAATCTTCCCCAGCGCCTCCCTATACCTCTTGAAAAGTTCCTCACTCCTAACCTTACCTATGTCGTTTCCCCCTACACTAAGACACACTACTGGATTGGTACCCTCCCCTGACAAAACTCTGTCTAACCTCTCGGCTACATGCCCTATCCCAGCCCCAGGAAAACATACCCTAGTCCTACGTTTCCTATCTCTCGCACAAAAAGCCCGATCCATAAACCTCACCTGGCTGAAGATTGTGAAGTGAGATGCAGTGAAGATTGTGAAGCGAGATGTAGTGAAGATTGTGAAATAAGATTATAAAGTAAACTGTAGTAATTGAGGTTAAACGAACGCGGGTTATTCTGTAGTGTATCCGTGTCTTGTTAACGTGGTTCTCAATATAGATACGTTATTTTGCCGGGAATTTCTGTCAAAACAAAATATGAATCAACCATATTTAGCCTAAATTAACCTAACGGCTTTATTATATATTCTAAGTTTTTTAAGTTGGATAGATCAGATCAGGTTAGGTTAAGTCAGGTTGGGTTAGGTTAGGTTAGTTTTGTTAATTTTGCCACTTAGAGGCTAGTTTATTGTGCCCCCCATACTCATCCTGTCAGCTGTAGCACAGAGAGATTACAAAGTGGTGTTAGATGAGGTAGGTGGTTAAGTTAAGTTCAATAGGTTAGGTTAGATTATGTCAGGTTGGGTTAAGTTAGGTTAGGTAGGTAATAAGTAGATAGGTTATGTTAGGTAGGTGGGAAAGTTAGGTTTGATTAGGTTAGCTTATGTCAGACGGGGAGGTTAGGTTGGATTATGTCAGGTTAGGTTAGATTATGTCAGGTTAGGTCAGATTACGTCAGGTTAGGTTAGATTATGTCAGGTTAGGTTAGATTATGTCAGGTTAGGTTAGATTATGTCAGGTTAGGTTAGATTACGTCCAGGTTAGGTTAGATATGTCAGGTTAGGTCAGATGCGTCAGGTTAGGTTAGATTATGTCCCGGGATTGGGTCAGATTACGTCAGGTTAGGTTAGATTATGTCAGGTTAGGTTAGATTATGTCAGGTTAGGTTAGATTATGTCGGGTTAGGTTAGATTATGTCAGGTTAGGTTAGATTATGTCAGGTTAGGTCAGATTACGTCAGGTTAGGTTAGATTATGTCAGGTTAGGTAAGTAGGTAGAGGTGGGTAAAAAAGGTTAGGTTAGGTCGGCAGGTTTTAGTGTAGGAGCTTAAGTAATCCCGTAAAAATTTCATGTTAATTTTTGACACCATACATTATAATAATCCTTATAAACTATGTTAAGGAACTGTGGTGTCATTTTTTCTGAACGGTTTATTATAAGTTTTATGCCTTTAAAGAAGTTTTATTAAAGAGCGGCGTAATGAACCACAGATGTATTACCATTAAGTCCTAATTAACTTAAAACATGACTAATAACCTATGAACATGTAGTATTATATGATTACAATTTAACATAATATATCATGAATGCTGTTATAATATCTTAAGTGTGTTACAAACATGGCTGCTCATATATGCCATCCTGTCTCTGGCAAAGAAGAGATTGCAGTAAGTAAAATTATTTACTAAAGACAAATACTGGAAATTAAACATATACATATTACCATTATCTGAAAAGCTTAGAACCACCGTTTTATATTTATTAAAAGTTTGTAGTGTTATACATCATGTGTAAACAAGTCACAAGTTATTATTTACGACATTGCTTCAGTCCTCGTCATCAGAGTCTTCTGTGTACAACAGATTCCTTCACCTTGTTTAGGCATTTCTCATCATCTGCTTGACAGTTACACATCTCGGTGCATGTCATGCTATTCATTCTGATTCTTTCTGTATGAACATGACAATGATCCACATTTCCTGACGCCACATCCACATTTAACAAGTTTTGTGATTGCTTCTGGAGCTGGTGGTTGGTCTGATATTACTAGTATGAAACAGTCATTGTCAATCTTCCAGCCATGCTCTAATTGTGAAAGCATTTCACTGTCTGCATCACAAGACCCCAGAAGAGCTTGATACCTTCCTCTCAATATATGATACTTTAGAGTTGCGATGCTGGTGGTTCTCCAGCTTCTGCCTGGGCACCTTGAAAGTGCCATCTGGTTATGACAGTTTGAGTGAAAGTCGTTAAGTGGACAGTAGGAAGCAAAACAAATTCCTTTTAGACCAATAAACATGTCTGCTGGAGGGCATTTGGTCTACTCAGCATCTTGAATGCATCTAGGACTTTTGTGTTAGATTTCATCAAAGTGCTCCAACATGCTTTCTTTCCTTTGCCAACAAATTTTCCAATGCAGTCAGATCCTGTGAAGGCATGGAAACCTGTAAGGCTCTCTGCCCAATGTGTCGTCGCTCACCAGTTCCTGTTTTCATACTTTTATTTTCTCCAAGTTGAGGCTGCTTTAATATGCCAAACACATCAGTGTCTGGTGACTTGATATGTGCAGTGCTGCCCTTCTGTGATGCATATACTGTATGTCCTGCTTAAGTTCTATAACTTGTGATAGCAATTTGATGGTTGAAGTCTTATTTGCTGCTTTCCACGACAGAAGATTAACCTTGGACATCTTTTCCCAGATGCTCAATGGACCAACAATACGTTTCTTGACAAAATTTTCATAATTTTGTCTTCCAACTTCATATGCACATAGATTGTCATATTTGGCATTTTCTGGCATTACAGCTCCAGTTACCAAGTTTAAAAGAGCATCATTTTCCTGGGATTACAGTCACCAATAACATTGTGTAGCTTCTGTACATCAGCATATTGACGGCTGACAATAGCTGTAGAGAGCTCATGATGTTCTGGTCTTTTGTAATCTTTATGAGTTTGATATTTTATGTAATGAACTTAATTTGAAAACCCAAATGGTAGTATATGATCTTTTATCACCTTAGACACTCTGTGCGTCATGCCTCTCAAGTGATTTTTTTCCTCTCTTACTTCTCTGGACAAATACGACCTTTATCCCATCAGAAAAAATATCACCATATATTTTCTTAATCTACAGGTGCCAAGGTTTAAAATGACGGATGGTGTCCGTTTATTTTGTCCTAATTTAAGTATCAAAGAGTGTTTTTATTTTTAAGTATCTTAAGTATCTTTTTTCCTCACTCTTAAGTATCTAAGTATGATGTTTTTTTCATTTTAAGTAACTAACCATATTTTTGTTTTCATTATAAAATGTGATTGATATAGACAACAGAAGTAAATATCAGCTGGAGGTCGTAAACGAAGCTGATGTGAAGTATTTTGACTCACTGTTCCCACGAACTAATTGCTTCTCTGGTTTATACCGAAGAAATAAAACCGTCAACGAACCATCCGATTCAAATGTGTCTTAGGCGATACAGGGTGTTTAGGCGTCATTCTGATACCAAGAATGACTTTGTGTACTGTGGTGAAGCTGGGGGTAGGATAGGGTTGGGTTGGGTTGGGATGCGTTAGGATTACGCATGTGTGGGTATATTCTGTGGCATTTTATAGGTATCTTGCGTCTTTCTCTTTATTCCTTCTTTATCATGAGTATCTGTGCCTATTAATACACCACCTCGCAGGATAGTGGAAGAGGAATGGATAGTAACGAGATAATATTCTTCTTACATATATCTTAGCTTGATTACAGGTAACACCAGGTAGAAGTTACGTGACTCTTAAGAGTTTTCCTCGACTTGGCTGATTCAACTGTAAGACTTGCTGTATTTATCCTTATTAAAATCCTCCACCTGTAAGACCCTCCACTTGTAAGACTCTCCACCTGTAAGACTCTCCACCTGTAAGACCCTCCACTTGTAAGACTCTCCACTTGTAAAACCCTTTATGGATTTGAAATACCTTCTCGTCTTGACTCCACTAGTACTGTACACACCCTCTCTAGCCTTAGTTTACAGTAATGTTGAAGTGATATATAATGAAGACTCGCTCATGGGTTAAGAAAAAGCAAAGATGCTTGTTTTATTTATTTATTTATTTGACTATTTTGTAACTTATTTTAAAGAATCCCCGAAAGGGTTAAACAAAAATGGCTGGCCGGGACTCACAAGCGGGCGATGTTTGCAGTATGGACCGAAATAAAAAATAAATGAAAAATAAAATAAATAAATCATAATTGATTTTGTTGTTTCTCCAGGGGTAATTATAGAAGTACAAATGTTTGCTCCAACGAGTGGAGTAACGATCATAGCTACGTATAGAGCTAACATGGGCAATTAATCTCGTCATTACCTGGGTTAGTGGAGTTCTGAGGGGCCTCTACGATAATATTAAAGGTGTTTTTCCTTCTGTTTGTGGCACTTGAGGTGTTTAGGTTAGGTTTAATTAAAATGGTTTAGTTATAATAGTTATATTACGATAAGTTAAGTTGAATTTAGAACTTTTGATTTGCATATATCGTGTTTTAGAAGGATTTGTTAGCTAATAAGTTTAATTTGGATAAGTTTAGTTTAATTTAGATCATTTGATTTTACAAGGTCGTATTATAATGACTGGGAACCATATAGAAAACTGTTAGAGAAGTAAATATTTCTACGGCAGTGAATGAGTAAGTCAATAAGTGGTGTATAGAGCTGCTGACGCAACTTAAGCGGTATATACTGTACATTATATGTTATCAGAGCTTTCCTGTTGTACGTAACCGCCTCCGTCAAAGTGTCTTACTGGCTCATGTGAAGATTAGCCTCTAGTTTATTTAACCTTAAGATTAACTACACTGGCACTGCCTGACCTGACCTGACCTGACCTACCCTACCCTACCCTACCCTACCCTACCCTACCCTACCCTACCCTACCCTACCCTAACCTAACCTAACCTAACTTAACTTCCCAAGTAGAGTTAGGTTAATCATTAGTTGAAATAAGCTGGGAGGGTTAATCTTCAGGTAATCTATCTTAATTAACAATTTTGGTCAGGTGAGGCCTTCCTTACCTTACTCGAGAGCAGGAGGAGGACGACTTGCTAACATCTACAGATCATCGTCAACCAAGGCAGATATTGAATACCCTTTGTTTACCTTCGTGGCTTAAGAACACATCTTAACACCATAAGACTATTCGCCTCAATACAATAATACAGTAATTGATTATTGTATTCTAATAAAATTTACGGTGTATCTTGTGAACCAGATTTATTGTTTGACCTTAGTGAATGAGAAACTGGTTGAGGTGTATTGTGGTAAACATCCTTAAGAGCAGCTCTGTGTGTTCTTACGACCTCAAAGTAACACAAAAGGTAACCAATATCTACCCTTGATCAGTCACTTTATGTAGATGTCAATTGTGTCATTTTTCTAGACTTAGTGCCCCCTGGAGGAGAAATTAAATACAATGTTGATATATTTTGGTCACAACACACACTAGTAGATTATTTTTCCTTTTTAACTAAATAATTAACACTATGAAGCTAACTAATTATATAACTCAAAGATGGTAACCAATATGGCGTCGATATTGTTCACATACTCTATGATAAATAGATGTATTGTCTGTTTAATTTTAGGGAAGAATTTAATTTATAAACTTTTGAGAATCTGGATACAGGAGTTTTGTCTTTGTGTGTGTGTGTGTGTCGTGATGATGACGCATACTTTCCTCTGCAGTGAAAAAATATCTTGACATTGCAAAGTTTAACTGTAAGCCGAAGGAACGTTTGTAATGTGACTTGTTATGTGAAATTGTAACTTGAAATTCTTTGTGAAAAAATATTTCCCTATAAAGTTTGGCAATAAATGAAGTATTACATCAAGGTGTAACTTGTAGTTCCTTGTGGAGTAATTACCTATGTGGACGATACAGCTACTCCAGGGTGTAAGGCCTAGAGTAGAAAGTCTTTAGACCTTACCTGAGGTTGAAAGACTCTTATAGTGGAACGTCTTAGGTATTGAAACTTTAATTACAGTAAATAAAATATAATCTACCTAAACATTCCTTCACCTGGCGACAACTAATGATACAGGTGGTGTAATAGCTCTTTAAAATTCCTCCGTTTGATATAATAATGACCACACATGAACTTATAATGTGCAATATCTTGATAACACATTAGCTGCAACATTACACATAGTCCAGTGTATGTGTAGTGAGGGACATCTACCTAAATGAGTTACAAAATGTGGAGTTGAGGCAAAAAAAAGTTGGGACATGTTTGAGATCATCAGTTGAGCCAAACGTTTATACTCAATATTGTTTTAATGGTATTTTAGAGCGACCGATAAATGTAAACAAAATGGCCGGCTAGGTGACACATACCTTACAAGAAATAAACATGAGAACGAACACACACACACACACACACACACACACACCAGTTTTACCCACATTATCACCAGACTATCGGCATACCTGGTCGGTGGACACCTGCCTCTTCCTCCTCCTCCTCACCTTGCTAATATGCTAATATGCTAATATGCTCTGGTATGTTCCAGTCTATTTAAGATATGCTCCCATCTATCTTAAAGAGCTTATGCTAGGTTGGTCTGATATGCTCCTCAAAGACTATGCTGATATACTCTTGTCATCTGATATGCCATTATGTTCATATCACTCTAAAGGATATACTAATATGTTCTGATATGTTGGTATGGTTCTGTCTCTCAGAGGGTGTGCTGATGTATATAAGAGCATATGGGGTATGCTGATATACTTGGTTATGTAGCTAGGCTCATATCTCTCTTACAGGGTATGCTAATATACCCTGATATGCTTGCATCTATCTCTGAGCGTATACTGGTTGACTGTAATGACATAAGAGATATGCTGGTATGCTTCTAAGGGAATATGTTAACATACTCTAATAATAATTTGAAATGAGGTTAGCTTTACCTTAGATTCAGGGGATATACTGATATGATATGAATTAACCTAGAAGTATACTGATATGTTCTCAAGGCATTCAGGGGATCTGTTAGTATGCTTCGACATACTTTCGGAACAAGGTAAACTGGAACTTCAGAAGATAGGGTGATATGCTGACATATTCTGATGGATCTAAGAGAGAGTGGAAGACTATGAGAGCTAGTTAATATACTCAGGTATGTTGATGTCCCTTCATGGCACTTGGGAGATATGGTAATATACTCCGATGTGTCTCTTTGGATATACTGATATGCCACTAATGGGTCCCCAGAAAGCAGGAGACAAGTTGATCTGCTTCGAGGACACTAATCTGTATAATGATTTTTTCCCTGACTGTTAAGAAGTATACTGGTATATTTCAAATGTTGCTTAATATTATAGTATACTTTGGGCTGTTCTGAACATATTTCACAGCTGATTTTCAGAAATATATGCTGCTGTCACTGGCTTGTTTATTCCGGAGACATTGATTATACTTTGAGTATGTTGATATGCTTTGTTACCAGTCAAGGAATATGCTGATATGTTCTGACACTTCTCAGTGATTACCCTGATATACTTAGATACCTGACAATATTTATTGGAGTATAGTGTCCTATACTCTGATGTCATTCTAGTTGTGGTGTGGTGGATGTAATCCTAGACAAGGTTCTTGAAACTCCAGGGCACGAGCAGTAGGTATATTCAATAAGTGGTACAAGGCTGGGCGTGATAGCCAACCGATACAGGAGCGATTACTAGGGACCCCGGACCGTAGGTAGGCCGAGGCCGATCTGAGGGAAATTAGCTAGCCAGGCAAGGGGAGTTGCTAGACATTCCTAGGACAATAAATGAGGTCTTCTAATTACTCGACTAGCGCGGTACAGACATAGTACATCGGGACATAGTAAATGAACATAGGCATTAGACATAAGCATGGACATCACACATGCTATAATAATATGTAGTAATACAGACATGTGAATAAATGGTACAATGAATGGTAACAAGAGTCCTGGTGTCAGGCGTGTTCACATATCTTGGTATGTACATATCTATACACCTCCCTCCCCCTTTACGCTCGTAGTGCAATCTCGAGCGGCTACGGACTCTTTTTCCATGAGTCGGGGGGAGCGGCGAGGGACAATGGGAGGATCAACTGACGACCTTCGTTCCTGGTCTGGGCAAGGGGACACAGGGGACGGGGAGGAAGGTTCGTCACTAGAGGGTGGCACTGGGCGGAGGTGGCGTCTGTTTCGCCACCACACACGACCACTGGGGAGGCGGACTTGGTACGAACGAGGCTCGCCACGGCCCATGACGACCCCAACCTTGTCCCAGCAGTGTGACGTCGGGTCCTGGATTCGTACTTGCTGGCCGACGGCCAACCTGGGAAGGGGGCGGGCTTGGGCGTCATAGTGGCTTGTCACTTGGGCCATCCGGGCAGCCTCACGGCGGTCACACTCGTCCGCCTTGATCTGCCATTCATCTAAGAAGGACTGGGGGTGGGCAGGCACACAAGTACGAAGGGGGCAGCCATACAACACCTGGGCAGGAGAGCGTCTGGCAGGGGTAGGGGTGTTACGGAGTTCCAGTAGGCCCCTGTCGAACTCCTCGCAGTCCAGGTTCCCCGTCGGTGCTGTCTTGAGGATGAGGTATTTTACGGACTTTACCGCTGCCTCGGCGTGGCCATTCGCCTGCGGGTAATGAGGGGAGGTGACGATGTGGTGGACGCCCCAGCGTTCGGCGAAGCTCTTGAACTCGTGGCTATTGAACGGGGGCCCACCGTCGGTTCGGAGGCGGAGAGGCACTCCGACTTCCCGGAAGAAGCGACAAAACATCCGGATGACCCTGGAAGAGGTGGTGTCCCGACCACAGGGAACTACCACGGGCCATCCAGAGAGCCTGTCGGCGACCACCAGGAAAGACTTTCCGGCCACATTAAAGGAAAGACTTTCCGGCCACATTAAAGAAGTCGGCGGACACGGACTCAAAGGGCCGCTTTGGGAGGTCATTGCACGGGTACGGCTCTTGTTGCTAGCTGGGCTGGAGTTGCTGGCAAGGCTCACAGGCCTCAACCGTGCTCTTAATATCGGCGTCAATACCAGGCCAGAAGACGGTCTGACGGGCTCTGCGCCTGGTGGCTTCAACGCCGCGGTGGCTGTCATGGAGGCGGGATAAGGTGCCCGGCGGAGGGCAGCGGGAACGACGATCCTGGGGCCGTACAACACCAGCTCTCCGTCCGCATAGAGGCTATCCCTTAGCTTCCAGAAGGGGAGGGTGGAGGCGTGAATGTCGTAGCGGTTGGTGGGGAATCCAGCGGAGACGTAGTCGAGGAGTTGGACGTATGCCGGGTCTTGAGCGGCGGCGATGCGAAGCTCCTGGAGAGTCCTATCGTCTTCGATGGAGGCGTCGTCGTCGTCTTGTCAGCAAGAGAAGTGGCTGTGTGTGTCACTAAAGACCGAACGTGAGCGGCGGCCATGGTACAGTCGACTTCATCTTCGGGTGTGGGGCGACTAACAGGGGCTCGGGAGAGGGCGTCTGGTATGCACAGAAGCTTCCCGGCGCGCCACACAGCTGTAAAGACGTAAGGGGCGGTCTTCTCTTTGAGACGTTGGAGGCGAGGATTTTCGATGGCGTCCAACGTGTAGTGATTAAGAATGGGTATGAGCGGGCGATGGTCCGTCATGAGGTTGAAATGCCCAAGGCCGAACAGGTAAAGGCGGCACTTGGCCATAGCCCAGGCGACTGCCAGCATCTCTAGTTCAATGGTGGCGTATCTGGTCTCCGTGTCCGTCAAAAACCTGGAGCCACACTGAACTAAGCACAGTCTACCCTGGCCGTGGTCTTGAAGGAGGGCATATCCGAGGCCGTATAGACGGGAGGCGTCGGTCTGGAGGACCACTGGTAAGGACGGGTCGAAGGGTGCCAGGACTGGTGGTGACAGCAACGCCTTCTTAACATTCCTGAACGCTAGGTCGTGGTCAGGAGTCCAGAGGAAGGAGCGCTTGGGGCTCATGAGGGGGCGTAGAGGTTGGGCTGATGTGGCGATTTTAGGGGAGAAGTCGGCCAGTTGATTTACCAGGCCCATAAATGAGCGAAGGTCGGTCAGGTTCGCTGGAGTAGGGAAGTCCCTGATGGCCTTGACCTTCTCCTCATCAGCTGAGATCCCCTCTGGCGAGATGTTGTAGCCGCAGTAGTTAACTTGGGGGGCGGCGACCACAAATTTATCTTTGTTCAGGGTGATACCATGGGCACGACATCTTGTGAGCATCAGATGAACTCGGTTCAAGTGGGCCGGGAGATCATCGTCGAAGAGCAGGATGTCATCTACGACCTTCACGCAGTTGGTGACACCCTGCAGAGCCATATCCCCACGGAGGCAGTACGCATCCCCCGTTGCTGCGAAGCCCATGGGTCCGCGGCAGTGTTGGAAGCGGCCATGGGGCGTGATGAATGTAGTGAGGTGGCGATCTTCTTCCGCCAGGTCGACTTGCCAGTACCCATGTAGTGCATCCGCCGTGGTAAAGAACTTTGCAGACGGGGTGACGCTGCGGACTGCTTGGATGGGCGTAGGCGATGGATGGGCGGGACGGGAGACCTGCGAGTTGAGATGGGTGAGGACCACTGTGATGCGAACACCTACAGGCTTGGGTGCCAAGACCATAGGGTGGCACCACTCGGAGGGCTCCTCGCCAGCGTGTCTGATGATCCCCTGCTGCACCAGAGAATCGAGCTCCGCCTTCACCTTGTCCCGTATGGCAAAGGGGATAGGCCTGGGTGTGTGGATGGCGAAAGGCGTCGCGCCAGGCTTGAGGTGGATTCTCATCGGGGGGCCTGTCATCTTCTTGAGCGGCGTCTTCTGGAGGTCGGGCTTGGAGACAAGGACGTCGCTGAACTGACGAAAAAAGAACTCCCGGGCGGCAGCAGGTGTGGTCATGGCTGAAACAGGTATCTCTGCACACCTGTTGAGGTGTGTCACAGCGAGGATGGGCTTTGGGAACTCGGATGAGACAATGGCCAAGTCCTGACAATGGCCACATGACAAGAGAGGGGTTTGGATGCCCTCATGGACGTGGACTGTGGCAAGGCAAGACTTGGGACCGAGCTGTAGTGTTGCCTTGAAGCAACCCAAAGGTGGAGACATCGGGGACCCGTCCGCTGTGAGCACGTCGTTCATGGCTGTGGGTGACAGGCTACTCCTGGGGATGTTGAGGGCGTCCAGGTGTGTTGGTCCAATCACCGTGATGTCCGCGCCCGTGTCAGGTATCATCAGGAGGTTGGAAGAGTTGGTACCGTAGGACAGACGAACATTGACGGGCTTGGGGGACCTGTCACTCGGGGTATCATCCACGCGTCGGCATCCTTTGTTATTCTTGGGAGACGGTGGTGTGGACGTTCTGTCGGGCTGTGAAGAGACGTTTTGACCTGGAGATGGAAGCTTCTTGGTGGACCTGCAACACTTGGCGAAGTGTCCTTGCTTGTTGCAAGCGTTGCATGAGACCTTGTTGGCAGGACATCGAGTTGTGCGGGGCCAATGGCCTTGAAACCCGCAGTTTCGACATTTACTATCAGCCGCAGGGCACTTTCCTGGACTGTGCTGGCGCTGACAGTTTCTGCAGGATTCGGGAGAAGAAACTGGTGACTGTGACGGGGGCTGTGGAGAGGACGTCGTCTGCATCTGGCGTTGATTCCTCTTGTAGGTGGAGACGGCGTGGACTTGAGATGGCGATGAGTGTATAGCTGAGGCAGCCTCTCTTGTGGCCTCATATGACCTGCAACAGGTGACGAAGTCGGTGAGGGAAGAGGCGGCGTCGAGGGTGAGGAGTTTCTGAAGCAGGTCCTCGTCACGTACACCCATCAGCAAGATCATCTTGAGCTGGATCTCAGCACAGGTTACAGGATCGCCTGTACATAGGTCCACCTCGGTTGCTAGGTCCTTAAGTCGTGCATAGAAGTCTGAGAATGATTCCCCAGAAGCTTGTTTGCAGGATAGCAGTTCCCTACGACGCAAAGCTTCATTGCGGAGGCCACGGAAATGACTCTGCAAAGCGTTTAAAACCTCTGTCACTGACCTGGGGGAGTCAGGGGGGATGGCTAGCGTG
Source organism: Homarus americanus (assembly GCF_018991925.1). Lineage (NCBI taxonomy): Eukaryota > Metazoa > Arthropoda > Malacostraca > Decapoda > Nephropidae > Homarus > Homarus americanus. Next base: position 13,178 of record NW_024718693.1, read on the forward strand.
TGCTCTAGGAGGCGTTGAACATCGAGGGAAATGCACGATCTTAATTGGATGAGTTGTTTATGAGGGGGCATTCGGTTGAGGTCAGACATAACAGCAAAGTCTTCGAAACGACGTCGCCATTGACGGTATACTTGATATGTTGCATCAGATTGAAGAGGTGGGGGACTGGGAACTGAAGACTTGCTGTGCAGGGGTGTACTCGAGACGGCAGGCAATGGAGGAGGCACGGAGAGGTCGACGAGAGTTGAGACTGGAGCAGGTGGTTGAGAAGGCACTGAGGCATACCTAGGGGAGATAGGTGACGTGTGAGGAGGCGTTGTCTGAAGGATAGATGAAGAGGCTGAAGCTGGCGAGTTGGTTGTGGCAGCTGGTGAAGTCGTCCTCGTTGCCAGCAATTCCAATAGGTCCAGGAATTTGCGGTTATCAGCTTGGTGTTGTTGTTGAAGTTGAAGGCGGTAAGCTGATTCCTCTGACTGTCTTGACAATTCCTCTTGACGTCGTTTTTCCTCCTCTAATTGGCGTCTTTGGGCTTCCTTCTCTTGAGAAACTTGTAGGAAGTGGATTAACTGACGTATATCCTGGCTCCCATCCTTTGAATTTGGCGCGCCCGGCGTGTGAGGCGTGAGGGGGGGTGGGAGGGTCTGTGAGGCGTCGTCTTCCTCATAATCCTCATATAAATTTCCCAGCAAATCGTCGTGGTCAGACATCTCGTGCTTGGTATTGTTGCGATGGGAAAGACAAGGAGAATAAGGTGAAGTGCTATATTTTCGCCAATGGATTTGCTTAAGTTCAGGAACTGGCTGGCAAGTAAAAGAGTACTGACTATAATATTTGTGAAGTGAGAGGAGGCGGCTAGCGGCGGTGTATTCCTCCGCGCGCCCGGGCGAGCTGGCTCAGTGGTAAGGGGACGCGGGCAGTGGCTTGCGAGCCTCCGTGGATGGGGGGTGTATGCCGGAAGTGCTGTCTTGGAAACTGGGCTGGAGGCGTGTCTGCTACCTGTAGGGCCGCAGAAACATAGCAAAGAGACATGAAAGGCACTGCACTTCACTTAGGGCACTTCACAAGGTCACAAAGCACTTTAAATCCAGGGGCACTGTGGAGTATATCTTCTGGGCGGGAAACAGACGAGGCCGGCTCTTGAGGCTTGTAAACTGTCGTGTTGGAGCTACTCAAACTGCGCCATGTGGTGTGGTGGATGTAATCCTAGACAAGGTTCTTGAAACTCCAGGGCACGAGCAGTAGATATATTCAATAAGTGTACAAGGCTGGGCGTGATAGCCAACCGATACAGGAGCGATTACTAGGGACCCCGGACCGTAGGTAGGCCGAGGCCGATCTGAGGGAAATTAGCTAGCCAGGCAAGGGGAGTTGCTAGACATTCCTAGGACAATAAATGAGGTCTTCTAATTACTCGACTAGCGCGGTACAGACATAGTACATCGGGACATAGTAAATGGACATAGGCATTAGACATAAGCATAGACATCAGACATGCTATAATAATATGTAGTAATACAGACATGTGAATAAATGGTACAATGAATGGTAACAAGAGTCCTGGCGTCAGGCGTGTTCACATATCTTGGTATGTACATATCTATACAAACATTAACACAAAAAATAAATTGTTACATTACATCGACTATCAAGACATAACTTACAATACAAATTAATAAATAATTGTACCAGGCAGATAAAAATATTAGTTACAAAAAATTATGAAAATAGTCTTAATGTTCACGCCAGAACTTACCCCATAACAAAAGCCATACAACATTTTCCCAGTTAAGACTTCGTTAAATACAATCTCAAACTCCTTCTCAGAAACTGTGTGTTGGTGGTGTGCCACGTGGTGTGTGTGTGTGTGTGTGTGTGACAGCACCTTTGATTTATACAAATATTCACCCAAATGAATAACACCAAGTAATTCACCATGTTATTCACGACTCTTAGATCACTTGGCTTGCGTCTCTCAAAAGGTCGAGCCAGGGTCAGCTGATTCAGTAAACACCGCTCACATTAATAGGGACCTGACACACTTTGCCATAAACAGATAAATTGTACCGGGAATTTTCCCCCCACACACTCATCATTGTCACTTTATGTAACTTGCTGACAAAACCCATGACCCTTCAGGCCTTTTACGCCCTTAATGCATGAGTCATAAAGGCAAGCATGAACTCCGCATGCTTCCCAGTTGGGCACTGTAAACGCTTCTGCGCTTCACCTTGCACAGGATGTAAGGGGGTGCCCAATAAACTAGCCCCCTCGTAGGCAATCTGTAATCACTACCACTGTCTCGCGGCCCAGAGTAGTAGTTGGACATATCACTAGACAGGGAAATTCACACTTAACACAAGTGTTATCTCAAGGTCATATTCACAACACTTCCCTGGACAGAATTCATAATTTATTTTCTCATATTACATCTGTGTGTATACCTGCTACTAGATAAACAGAAAATGCCAAGAAGTGTTTACATCAAGCGCTGCCACTTAAGAGTTCCAAGAACTAAATTAAAACAATTAGTGTGTGTGTGTGCATGGTGTGAGTGTGCATGGTGTGTGTGTGTGTGAGTGTGCATGGTGTGTGTGTGTGCATTGTGTGTGTGTGTGTGTGTGTGTATATGGTGTGTGTTTGTTTGTTTGTATGGTGTGTGCATGGTGTGTGTGTGTGTGTGTGTGTATGTGTGTATGGTGTGTGTATGTGTATGGTGTGTGTATGTATGGTGTGTGTGTGTATTTGTGGGTATGGTTTGTGCATGTACGGTGTGTGTATGGGTGTGTGTGATTGTGCATGGTGAGTGTGTGACTGTGTATGGGGTGAGTGTGTGTGTGTGTGTGTGTTTCCATTGCCATGAGGATATCATACAATTCTTAAAGCACTGGTCACATGGGCGCATTTTTTTTTAGCAATTTCTTGCCGGAAAGTTATTTCGAGCAATTTTCGAGAAATTCGAGCAAGTTTTTGAAGCATTTTTATTGACAATCGTGATAGTCAATTTCTTGACTATTTCGAGCAAGATTATCGGTTCAAAACACGGTTAATACCATATTTAATGACACGAAGCTTATTTATCGAGTATTTACCTTGGCTATATATAACATAGATCAATAACATTATGTATAAAATGCACAAATTGTTTTTTACGACACACTGAGTTTATTATTTGGGTGGTGTTTTGCCGTGTTTGTTTACAAAACACAAGCCCATACAGCCGGTCATTCTCCACACACTAACAACCCTCCCTACTGTAACTACGATAGTTGAACCAGTCTATATTAAACACTCGTTCCTCCTCCTCGCCAGCCACTTACGAGTCCCCAATAGTTTTTCTTCGCTTTCTCTCATTTCTTTTTAATAATAACAATAATACCAAGGATAGCTGCTGCGTCGTCTGCATTGTTGTTGTGATGTTCCGTCTCCCTTCTACTCGCACAGCGGCGTTAACTTTTTTTTCTTGCTGTATTAACTGAACCAAGAGCCACTCGTGTGACCACATTTGGAAGAAATTACTCGTAATTTCTTGCTCCAAATTAATTGCTCATCAAAGGGATCGTGTGACCGTAACTTAAGTCACCCTTTAAGAAAAACTGTAAATACTGATTCACAAAACTTAAGGATAATTTCTGACTTGGAACCATCGATGTAATGCAGAAAACAGTTATTGTATTCTAAAACCCACCCAAGAAATCTTTTACCCACTTACGATATAATTCTTTTCTATTCCATCAATAGATGTTATTTTACTTTTTTATACGTATTTTTATTTTAGTAATTTATAAACTATTTTCTTTATATACTTCATTACCTTTTAGTGTAATGAAGAGAATGAATTACAGAAGGTTTTTATAATTATAATGCGAACAATATTTTTCCTC
>NW_024718694.1:0-8301 GCF_018991925.1 Homarus americanus
AAGGTGTTTTTTCCTTCTGTTTGTGGCACTTGAGGTGTTTAGGTTAGGTTTAATTAAAATGGTTTAGTTATAATAGTTATATTATGATAAGTTAAGTTGAATTTAGAACTTTTGATTTGCATATATCGTGTTTTAGAAGGATTTGTTAGCTAATAAGTTGAATTTGGATACGTTTAGTTTAATTTAGATCATTTTATTTTACAAGGTCGTATTATAATGACTGGGAACCATATAGAAACCTGCTAGAGAAGTAAATATTTCTACGGCAGTGAATGAGTAAGTCAATAAGTGGTGTATAGAGCTGCTGATGCAACTTAAACGGTATATACTGTACATTATATGTTATCAGAGCTTTCCTGTTGTACGTAACCGCCTCCGTCAAAGTGTCTTAGTGGCTCATGTGAAGATTAGTCTCTAGTTTATTTAACCTCAAGATTAACTACACTGGCACTGCCTGACCTGACCTGACCTACCCTAACCTAACTTAACCTAACCTAACTTAATCTAACCTAACTTAACTTCCCAGGTAGCGTTAGGTTAATCATTAGTTGAAATAAGCTGGGAGGGTTAATCTTCAGGTAATCTATCTTAATTAACAATTTTGGTCAGGTGAGGCCTTCCTTACCTTACTCGAGAGCAGGAGGAGGAGGACTTGCTAACATCTACAGATCATCGTCAACCAAGGCAGATATTGAATACCTTTTGTTTACCTTCGTGGCTTAGAACACATCTTAACACCATAAGACTATTCGCCTCAATACAATAATACAGTAATTGATTATTGTATTCTAATAAAATTTACGGTGTATCTTGTGAACCAGATTTATTGTTTGACCTTAGTGAATGAGAAACTGGTTGAGGTGTATTGTGGTAAACATCCTTAAGAGCAGCTCTGTGTGTTCTTACGACCTCAAAGTAACACAAAAGGTAGCCAATATCTACCCTTGGTCAGTCACTTTATGTAAATGTCAATTGTGTCATTTTTCTAGACTTAGTGGCCCCTGGAGGAGAAAGTAAATACAATGTTGATTTATTTTGGTCACAACACACGCTAGTAGATTATTTTTTCCTATTTAACTAAATAATTAACACCATGTAGCTAACTAATTATATGACTCAAAGAAGGTAACCAATATGGCGTCGATATTGTTCACATACTCTATGATAAATAGATGTATTGTCTGTTTAATTTTAGGGAAGAATTTAATTTATAAACTTTTGAGAATCTGGATACAGGAGTTTTGTCTTTGTGTGTGTGTGTGTGGTGATGATGATGACGGATACTTTCCTCTGCAGTGAAAAAAATATCTTGACATTGCAAAGCTTAACTGTAAGCCGAAGGAACGTTTGTAATGTGACTTATCATGTGAAATTGTAACTTGAAATTCTTTGTGAAAAAATATTTCCCTATAAAGTTTGGCAGTAAATGAAGTATTACATCAAGGTGTAACTTGTAGTTCCTTGTGGAGTAATTACCTATGTGGACTATACAGCTACTCCAGGGTGTAAGACCTAGAGTAGAAAGTCTTAAGACCTTACCTGAGGTTGAAAGACTCTTATAGTGGAACGTCTTAGGTATTGAAACTTTAATTACAGTAAATAAAATATAATCTACCTAAACATTCCTTCACCTGGCGACAACTAATGATACAGGTGGTGTAATAGCTCTTTAAAATTCCTCCGTTTGATATAATAATGACCACATATGAACTTATAATGTGCAATATCTTGATAACACATTAGCTGCAACATTACACATAGTCCAGTGTATGTGTAGTGAGGGACATCTACCTAAATGAGTTACAGAATGTGGAGTTGAGGCAAAAAAATGTTGGGACATGTTTGAGATCATCAGTTGAGCCAAACGTTTATACTCAATATTGTTTTAATGGTATTTTAGAGCGACCGAAAAATGTAAACAAAATGGCCGGCTAGGTGACACATACCTTACAAGAATTAAATATGAGATCACACACACACACACACACACACACACACACACACACACACACACACACACACACACACCAGTTTTACCCACATTATCACCAGACTATCGGCATACCTGGTCGGTGGACACCTGCCTTCTCCTCCTCCTCACCTTGCTGTACCTGCCCTGCCCCGAGTGTACACATATTTATGTATGTTTTTATGTGTGTATGTTTATGTACGTGCGTGTTTTGAGTGTGTGTCAATTACTTGCTCGTAAACACACCAATAAAATTCCCTTTGAAAGTCTTGCCAATGGTTTTATGACACTAACTGACAATGTTATTTTTTATCAAGAGAATAAAATTGAGTCTTTAATGCTTACTATGTTTGTTTTGTTTTTTTGTCGTTTATGATTTTTTTTTACTGATAATAAGGAAAAAACATGTGAAGTAAATGAGTGATAATCTTGGGTGTAGAATAACTAGGAAAAAAGATAAGAGAAAGTGTGGACAGGAGAAGGAAAATATGATGAATGAAGAGAGAGAGAGAGAGAGAGAGTAAAACAAAAGACAAACTAACAAAAATAAAATTATCAACAAACTTTCTCAACACAACAACAACAATACTAAACTCTGTTTATTCATTAGATATCACAGTAATACACCTGGTTATTACTTACACACACACACACACACACACACACATATCTCTGTATTGCATTATGGAGAGTGCAGAGGAAAAAAAAATATTCTGGACCTGCGCGGCATTCGTCCGGAGGTGCGCTCGATAGTCAATACCATGAGAACGGAGGAGGAAGGAGAATTGAAGGGGGTTGAAGGGAGGGGGGTGGTGTAGGGGGAGTAAAGGGAAGGGGTTGAATTAGTGTCCAATATTGAGGGTTTTTTTTATTATTTTATCTTACATACAGCTACAATGCTTATGGGGTACTTTTTGTTGTGGCCAGCTTAGGATTTTTAGTTGATTTAGTTTATTTAATTTATTTTTATACGACAGATCATACATCCATATTGACTCATGATCCCTTCATTACCTACTTCCCTTAACCCTTAAACACCCCCTTCCTTCCCTCCCATCCTCTCCCCCCCTCTCCCCACCCCTCTCCCCTTCCTTCTTTCCTACCCTCTCCCTTACCCCCCTCCCCTTCCTTCTTTCATACCCTCTCCTTCCCCCCCTCCTCCTTGCTCCTTCTCCCTACCCTCTCTTCCTGTAACCAGAAATGCGCAGTTTAGAGCCGCCCATAAAAGGTTTAGTCCTGTTGTGGCTGTAGTGTTATGTATTTTGTATTTGTATTTATGCTGTTATTTTGTTTACTGTAGACGGTAATTAGATTGGATAATGCTAGAAGGAGTTATTGATGGTGGTTTAATGGGATTATATCGTAGGTGGATTAATGGTACCTTATGGTAATTAAAACCAGGATCGCCGCCACAATGTAATTAAGGTCAAGCCCACAGCCACAATATAATAACTAAAATCACCCCCACAGCCACAGTATATTAAAAATCACGCCCACAGCCACAATATAATAACTAAAATCACCCCCACAGCCACAGTATATTAAAAATCACGCCCACAGCCACAGTATATTAAAAATCACGCCCACAGCCACAGTATATTAAAAATCACGCCCACAGCCACAGTATATTAAAAATCACGCCCACAGCCGCGGTATATTAAAAATCAGAGCCACAGTATGTTAAAAATCACGCCCACAGCCACAGTATATTAAAAATCACGCCCACGTCCACAGAATAGTAACTACAATCACGCCCAACAGCTTCCTCAGGTCACCTCAATGCCTCAGTCACTTAAATATTATTATGGGCTGAGTACCTAGTTAATAATAGTCCTTGTTAATAATAGTCCTTGTTAATAATAGTCCTTGTTAATAATAGTGTCTTATGTGAACTGCAATTAACTAGCTTACCAACTACTTAAGGTGAGATTATTGATGCTAGTTGGTAATGTTACCTCCCTAGTTTTTGTTTATTTAATTATTTATTTATTTGTTAGGAATTTTATGTAGTCGAAATTAAACTCCATATAAAGCGACATAAATTTATATTAAAAACTACATAAATTGAAGGAAAACTCACCTTTTCTTGTGTTGAGTGTGAGTGAGTGAGTGAGTGATATTAGAGTGTGTTGGTAGGAATCTAAATTTATATTATTTTTGTTTATATTTCCGTGTTTTTATGAGTTTGCTTTCTTAATTCATATTCAGGTGATTGAGAATAATTCGAGGTGTAACTAAGATTGGTTTACTGTGTAGCTATTGTAGTAGTCTTGAGGTATATAACTTGAAACCATTATGCAACATTTTATAATAAGTGCACACCAATTTTTATTTTTTTAAGATATCATTTCAAGATGTCACAATCAAGTAAAATACACCAAAATATTGACTCTCGAACCTTACCATCATTCCATAACCATTGCAGAGTCATGGGATAGCAACAGTGAGCTTAGGTACCAGAGCCAACACTAATATGGGCCAGTGATAACCTAGATACAAGGTACAAATGTAAACAAAATAATACGATGCTAGGTTCCAATGTCAACACGGAAGCCTACAGGTATATAATTAAACCTTTATGTAGTTATGAAGAAAAAAATTTAGGATACTGAAACTACACAATATTCTAGTCACTTTTACGTCAATATATGTATAATTTCATCTACAACCTTAACTTTTACAATCAATAGACACATTTTAGCCTTTTGTGAATTGTACAGGGTGTGGTAGAGATGTACAGGGTGTGACATGTGTACAGAGTGTGGTCGAAATGTACAGGGTGTGGTAGAGATATACAGGGTGTGGAGGAGGTGTACATGGTGTAGCAGATGTACAGGGCGTGACATGGACCTCTGGGATCTTACATCGCTGGCTTTACCTCACCTACACTGGCTTGACTTCACCTGCAGTGGCTTGACCTCACCTACAGGAGTGGGAAGGTTATAAGAATTGACAGTCGATAATGATGACTGTGTTGATGTCATGAACTTAACCTAATGCTGGGGTCTGGGGAGAGTTGGTGGTAATCAGGTGGTGTTTGGTGGTAATCAGGAGGTGTTTGGTGGTAATCAGGAGGTGTTTGGTGGTAATCAGGAGGTGTTTGGTGGTAATCAGGAGGTGTTTGGTGGTAATCAGGTGGTATGTGGTAGTTAATCTCTTACTTTGGGATTAACCTCGCACTCCTGGGATTAACCTAACCTAACCTAACCAATCGCTGCAACGAAGAGAGAACACAACAACTTTGCAGAAACATGTGACGTATTGCAGACTTCCTGGTATTGCACACACAGTTGATGATTTGCAATAATGAACACAAGTGGATTTTTTTTACTTTTTTTTTGTAAATATTCTCAATAGTTTTCATGATATATGTTCATGACTTTTGAGTGTTTGAACTGATTGTGTGGCCATGAATAGGTATGAAAGATGAATTAGTGAAAAATTGTATAATAATGTCATGAGATAAATTACACATGTATATAACTGTCATGAAATCTGTCAGTGCATGTATACAACTGTCATGAAATCTGTCAGTGCATGGATACAACTGTCACGAAATCTGTCAGTGCATGAAAACAACTGTCATGCAAACGATTGACAGTCACAGAACGGGCGTCATTACGTAGTACTATACACACATACTACGGTAATTATCAGGCACAATTACCACACATAACCCGGAGATAATTAACACTAATGAGGTATAAGCCTGATCCCCCTATGTGATATTACCGTGTCGTGTCCTGGGTGTAAGTTAGTGGTGTAGAAATGGGTTGTGATGTGGTCTGGGAATTATTGGTATGTGGTGTGGTTGTGGTGTGGTTGTATTGTGTGGTGTGGTGTGAAGTGTGGCGTGTGTGGTGGTGTGGTTGCATTGTGTAGTGTCGTGTGGGTGCAAGCGGATGTATTGTTTGGTGTCCTGGGAATTGTTGGGTGTGGTGTCGTGGGTGTAAGTGAAGAGTGTATGGTGTAATGACAGATATACAAGGTGTGGCAGAGGTGTACAGGGTGTGAAAGAGATGTACAGGGTGTGCCAAAGAGATGTACAGGGTGTTCCAAAGAGGTGTACAGGGTGTTCCAAAGAGATGTACAGGGTGTGCCAAAGAGGTGTACAGGGTGTTCCAAAGAGATGTACAGGGTGTGCCAAAGAGGTGTACAGGGTGTGCCAAAGAGGTGTACAGGGTGTGCCAAAGAGATGTACAGGGTGTGCCAAAGAGATGTACAGGGTATTCCAAAGAGGTGTACAGGGTGTGCCAAAGAGATGTACAGGGTGTGCCAAGGAGATGTACAGGGTGTGCCAAAGAGATGCACAGGGTATTCCAAAGAGGTGTACAGGGTGTGAAAGAGATGTACAGGGTGTGCCAAGATGTACAGGGCGTGCCAAAGAGGTGTACAGGGAGTGCCAAAGAGGTGTACAGGGAGTGCCAAAGAGGTGTACAGGGTGTGCCAAAGAGGTGTACAGGGCGTGCCAAAGAGATGTACAGGGCGTGCCAAAGAGATGTACAGGGCGTGCCAAAGAGGTGTACAGGGTGTGCGAAAGAGGTGTACAGGGTGTGCCAAAGAGGTGTACAGGGTGTGCCAAAGAGATGTACAGGGTGTGCCAAAGAGATGTACAGGGTGTGTGAAAGAGATGTACAGGGTGTGCCAAAGAAATGTACAGGGTGTGTGAAAGAGATGTACAGGGTGTGCCAAAGAAATGTACAGGGTGTGTGAAAGAGATGTACAGGGTGTGTCAAAGATATCAAAGAGTCGAAAAAGAAATTTCTAATCATAGTAAAAAATAAAAAAATAAAAAAATTGACACTGTACAAGAATGTTTATTTATTCATTTGCCTAAACTTACTGATGTACAATATTAAACATGGTTACAGTGTAGTGAAAAATAAAATGCCTGTCCGACTTTTGCCTCACCCTGTAATTTATCTAGCGTACTGAGACGCGTATTTCAGTGTTTTTTTGGGGGGGGGTCTACACTGTATTGAAGAAGACATTGTGTGCAACTTAATGCCTTTTTGAACCATCAGTGTATTAATGTATTGCAGGGCTTTGGTGTTCACAGTTATGTTAGTGTTGTTCATGGTGTTCAAGAGTTCAATAGTGTTGTTCATGGTATTCAAGAGTTCAATAGTGTTCTCTGTGATGTTTAAGAGTTCATTAATGTTGTTCATGGTGTTCAGGGGTTCATTAGTGTTCTTGATGTTCAGTAGTTCATTACTTCATGGTGTTCAAAGTTAGTGTTCTCTGTGGTGTTCAAGAATTCATGACAGTGTTCTTCAGGTGTCAAATGTGTCGTCACGATGATGAAATTGCCGAAACAAAAGTGAATACATTATTTTTTCAGTTTTTTCTTATTATTTTTGCCGTAGATGAAAAAATTTGGCGAAAGAGTAATTTTTTCCCCAGAGTAAATCACCGTAGTCAAAAAATTAAATAAACATCCTCATATTTATTATTTTTTTTCATAAACATAAATATTTAAAATTTGTGTGACTTATTTACACATTAAGTTTGAAGAAATTAAACCCTATTGTTTTAATTGTTCATGACTAGTGTATTAAATAGCTTAGAATACCTAACATTATACAATATAACATCACTAGGATTATTATAGTGTTCGGTGTTATGATGAAATAATTATAGGTCGTTATATAATCTACGTCTTTTGGTGTATCGTATTGACAAGTTTATGTAAAAAAAAACACACACAGTTGATTTTATTTAATTGGTGTTTGTTTGTGTGCGTGTCTGTGCCTTAACTGAGGTCTTCAAACACGTATAGTCTTGAGTAAGTCCATTTACTTGCTGGCAGGGTAAAAAAATAAAATACTTCAGGAAAAAATACAGATAATTTTCCCTGAACTGCGAGAGATAATTTTTTCCCTGTCACTAATATTATGATTTACTTTGCTTTATTTTCCTCTGTGCGTTGGTTTTTATTATATATATTGACACTTAAGACAATCTTCCTTTCGTGAAACACTCTATTAACCTCGCTGACTGTTGCTGGGTCGCTGCAAGATAATGATACCTGCAATTTACGTGAGACGGTCCCCAGGCCTGAGTCACCAACCCGAGAAGGTATCCGGAAGGTAATGAAAAGGCAGTGTTGGTATTTGTTATTTATTAAGGAAAACACCTGAAGACGCCATAATGGAATTGTCAGATGTTAAGACAGGTAAAATTAGGCCTCCATCCAGGTGCTGCTAGTTGTAAGTTATTACCTGTTGACCTCATTAACAGGTACTTGGGCAAAGTGATCTCAGTTTTGATGATTTTTGTTCAGCAGAAGGAACAGATAATACATAGAACTGTTTTTACTGGTCATGCATGAT
>NW_024718695.1:0-13905 GCF_018991925.1 Homarus americanus
TTAAACTAACGTTAAATGGAGTTAAACTAACGTTAAATAACGTTAAATTAACGTTAAATGACGTTTAACTAACGTTAATTGGCGTTAAACTAACGTAAAATGGCGTTAAACTAACGATAAATGGCGTTAAACTAACGTAAAATGGCGTTAAACTAACGTTAAATGGAGTTTAATTAAGGTTAAATAACGTTAAACTAACGTGAAATGGCATTAAACTAACGGTAAATGGCGTTAAATTAAGGTTAGATGGCGTTAAACTAACGTTAAATGCCGTTAAACTAACGTTAAATGGCGTTAAAATAACGTTAAATGGCGTTAAACTAACGTTAAATGGCGTTAAACTAACGTTAAATGGCGTTAAACTAACGTTAAATGGCGTTAAACTAACGTTAAATGGCGTTAAACTAACATTATATAGCATTTAATTAACGTTAAATGGCGTTAAATTAACGTTAAATGAAGTTAAACTAACGATAAATGGCGTTAAACTAACGTTAAATGGCGTTAAACTAAAGTTAAATGGCGTTTAATTAAGGTTAAATGACGTTAAACTGACGTTAAATGGCGTTAAACTAACGATAAATGGCGTTAAACTAACGATAAATGGCGTTAAACTAACGTTAAATTAACGTTAAATGGCGTTAAACTAATGTTAAATGGCGTTAAACTAATGTTAAATGGCGTTAAACTAACGTTAAATGGCGTTTAATTAAGGTTAAATAACGTTAAACTGGCATTATTAAACTAGCGTGAAATGACGTTTAATTAGGTTAAATGACGTTAAATAACGTTAAATGGCGTTAAAAGTAACGTAAATGGCGTTAAACTAACGTTAAATGGCGTTAAATAACGTTAAATGGCGTTAAACTAACGTTAAATGGCGTTAAACTAACGTTAAATGCCAAATTAAACTAACGTTAAATGGCGTTTAATTAGGTTAAATATCGTTAAACTAATGTTAAATGGCGTTAAACTAACGTTAAATAGCGTTTAATTAAGGTTAAATGGCGTTAAATTAATGTTAAATGAAGAGTTAAACTAACGATAAATGGCGTTAAACTAACGTTAAAATGGCGTTAAACTAAACAAATAGCGTTTAATTAAGGTTAAATGACGTTAAATAACATTGAGTAATTAACTAACGTTAAATGGCGTTAAACGATAAGCCGAACATTAACGTTAAATTAAAGTTAGATGGCGTTAAACTAACGTTAAATTGCATTAAACTAACGTTAAATGACGTTAAACTAACGTTAAATGGCGTTAAACTAACGTTAAATGGCGTTAAACTAACGTAAAATGGCGTTTAATTAAGGTTAGATGGCGTTAAACTAATGCTAAATGGCGTTTAATTAAGGTTAAATGATGTTAAAGTAATGTTAAATGGCGTTAAACTAACGTTAAATGGCGTTAAACTAACGTTAAATAGCGTTAAATAACCTTTTAAATAGCGTTAAACTAACATTAAATGGCGTTTTAATTAAGGTTAAGCATATCGTTTAAACTAATGTTAAATGGCGTTAAACTAACCGTAGCGTTAGTAGGTTAAATGACGTTAAACTATATTAAATGGCGTTAAACTAACGTTAAATGGCGTTAAACTAATGTTAAATGGCGTTAAACTAACGTTAAATGGCGTTTAATTAAGGTTAAATAACGTTAAACTAACGTTAAATGGCGTTAAACTAACGGTATATGGAGTTAAACTAACGTTAAATGACGTTAAACTAACGTTAAATGGCGTTAAACTAACGTTAAATGGCGTTAAACTATCGTTAAATGGCGTTAAACTATCGTTAAATGGCATTAAACTTACGTTAAATGGCGTTAAACTAACGTTAAATGGCGTTAAACTAACGTTAAATGGCGTTAAACTAACGTTAAATGGCGTTAAGCTAACGTTAAATGGGGTTAAATTAGCGTTAAATGACGTCAAACTAACGTTAAATGGCGTTAAACTAACGTTAAATACCGTTAAATTAACGCTAAATGAAGTAAAATTAACTTAAAATGGCGTTAAACTAACGTTAAATGGCGTTAAACTAACGTTTAATGGCGTTTAATTAAGGTTAAATAACGTTAAACTAATGTTAAATGGCGTTAAACTAACGTTAAATGGAGTTAAACTAACGTTAAATGGCGTTAAACTAACGTTAAATGACGATAAACTAACGTTAGTAGCGTTAAACTAACGTTAAATGGCGTTTAATTAAGGTTAAATGACGTTAAACTAACGTTAAATGGCGTTAAACAGACGTTAAATGGCGTTTAATTAAGGTTAAATGACGTTAAACTAACGTTAAATGGCATTAAATTAACGTTAAATGGCATTAAATTAACGTTAAATGGCATTAAACTAACGGTAAATGGCGTTAAACTAACGTTAAATGGCGTTAAACTAACGTTAAATGGCGTTTAATTAAGGTTAAATAATGTTAAACTAACGTTAAATGGCGTTAAACTAACGTTAAATGGCGTTAAACTAACGTTAAATGGCGTTAAACTAACGTTAAATGGCGTTAAACTAACGTTAAATGGCGTTAAACTAACGTTAAATGGCGTTAAACTAACGTTAAATGGCGTTTAATTAAGGTTAAATAACGTTAAACTAACGTTAAATGGCGTTAAACTAACGTTAAATGCCGTTAAACTAAGGTTAAATGGCATTAAACTAAGGTTAAATGGCATTAAACTAACGTTAAATGGCGTTAAACTAACGTTAAATGGCGTTAACTAACGTTAAATGGCGTTAAACTAACGTTAAATGGCGTTAAATTAACGTTAAATGAAGTTAAACTAACGATAAATGGCGTTAAACTAACGTTAAATGGCGTTAAACTAAAGTTAAATGGCGTATAATTAAGGTTAAATGACGTTAAACTAACGTTAAATGGCGTTAAACTAACGTTAAATGGCGTTAAACTAACGATAAATGGCGTTTAATTAACGTTAAATTAAGTTAAACTAACGTTAAATGAAGTTAAATAACGTTAAATAGCGTTAAATTGGCGTTAAGCCAAGAAGTTAAATAGCATTCGTGGCGTTAAACTAACGATAAATGGCGACGAAAATTAACGTTAAATTAAATTAAACTAACGTTAAATGAAGTTAAACTTTACGTTAAATAGCGTTAAATTAACGTTAAATGAAGCTAAACTAACGATAAATGGCGTTAAACTTACGTTAAATGGCGTTAAACTAAAGTTAAATGGCGTTTAATTAAGGTTAAATGACGTTAAACTAACGTTAAATGGCGTTAAAGTAACGTAAAATGGCGTTAAACTAACGTTAAATGGCGATAAACTAACGTTAAATGGCGTTAAACTAACCTTTAAATGGCGTTAAACTAACGTTAAATGGCGTTTAATTAAGGTTAAATATCGTTAAACTAATGTAAAATGGCGTTAAACTAACGTTAAATGGCGTTTAATTAATGTTAAATGACGTTAAACTAATGTTAAATGGCGTTAAACTAACGTTAAATGGCGTTAAACTAATGTTAAATGGCGTTAAACTAACGTTAAATGGCGTTTAATTAACGTTAAATAACGTTAAACTAACGTTAAATGGCGTTAAACTAACGGTAAATGGCGTTAAACTAGCGTTAAATGGCGTTAAACTATCGTTAAATGGCATTAAACTAACGTTAAATGGCGTTAAACTAACGTTAAATGACGTTAAACTAACGTTAAATGGCGTTAAACTAACGTTAAATGGCGTTAAACTAGCGTTAAATGGCGTTAAACTATCGTTAAATGGCATTAAACTAACGTTAAATGGCGTTAAACTAACGTTAAATGGCGTTAAACTAACGTTAAATGGCGTTAAACAGCGTTAAATGGCGTTTAATTAAGGTTAAATAACGTTAAACTAACGTTAAATGGCGTTAAACTAACGATAAATGGCGTTTAATTAACGTTAAATTAGGTTAAACTAACGTTAAATGAAGTTAAACTAACGTTAAATATCGTTAAATTTACGTTAAATGAAATTAAACTAACGTTAAATGGCGTTAAACTAACGATAAATGGCGTTTAATTAACGTTAAATTAAGTTAAACTAACGTTAAATGAAGTTAAACTAACGTTAAATAGCGTTAAATGAAGCTAAACTAACGATAAATGGCGTTAAACTTACGTTAAATGGCGTTAAAATAAAGTTAAATGGCGTTTAATTAAGGTTAAATGACGTTAAACTAACGTTAAATGGCGTTAAAGTAACGTAAAATGGCGTTAAACTAAAGTTAAATGGCGTTAAACTAACGTTAAATGGCGTTAAAATAACCTTTAAATGGCGTTAAACTAACGTTAAATGGCGTTTAATTAAGGTTAAATATCGTTAAACTAATGTTAAATGGCGTTAAACTAACGCTAAATGGCGTTTAATTAAGGTTAAATGACGTTAAACTAATATTAAATGGCGTTAAACTAACGTTAAATGGCGTTAAACTAATGTTAAATGGCGTTAAACTAACGTTAAATGGCGTTTAATTAAGGTTAAATAACGTTAAACTAACGTTAAATGGCGTTAAACTAACGGTATATGGAGTTAAACTTACGTTAAATGACGTTAAACTAACGTTAAATGGCGTTAAACTAACGTTAAATGGCGTTAAACTATCGTTAAATGGCGTTAAACTATCGTTAAATGGCATTAAACTTACGTTAAATGGCGTTAAACTAACGTTAAATGGCGAAGTAAACTAACATTAAATGGCGTTAAACTAATAACGTTAAATGGCGTTAAACTAACGTTAAATGGCGTTTTAATTAAGGTTAAATAACGTTAAATGGTAAACCCAACGTTAAATGAAATTAAACTAATTAAATGGCGTTAAACTAACGTTAAATGGCGTTAAACTAGCATTAAATGGCGTTAAACTATCGTTAAATGGCGTTAAACTAACGTTAAATGGCGTTAACTAGCGTTAAATGCCGTTAAACTAATAACGTTAAATGCCGTTAAACTAACGTTAAATGGCGTTTAATTAAGGTTAAATATCGTTAAACTAATGTTAAATGGCGTTAAACTAGCGTTAAATGGCGTTTTAAGTGGGTTAAATGACGTTAAACTAATATTAAATGGCGTTAAACTAACGTTAAATGGCGTTAAACTATGTTAAATGGCGTTAAACTAACGTTAAATAGCGTTAAATAACGTTAAATGGCGTTTAATTAAGGTTAAATAACGTTAAACTAACGTTAAATGGCGTTAAACTAACGGTAAATGGCGTTAAACTAACGTTAAATGACGTTACACTAACGTTAAATGGCGTTAAGCTAACGTTAAATGGCGTTAAACTAACGTTAAATGGCGTTAAACTATCGTTAAATGGCATTAAACTAACGTTAAATGGCGTTAAACTAACGTTAAATGGCGTTAACAAACGTTAAATGGCGTTAAACTAACGTTAAATGGCGTTTAATTAAGGTTAAATAACGTTAAACTAACGTTAAATGGCGTTAAACTAACGTTAAATGCCGTTAAACTAAGGTTAAATGGCATTAAACTAATGTTAAATGGCGTTAAACTAACGTTAAATGGCGTTAAACTAACGTTAAATGGCGTTAACTAACGTTAAATGGCGTTAAACTAACGTTAAATGGCGTTAAATTAACGTTAAATGAAGTTAAACTAACGATAAATGGCGTTAAACTAACGTTAAATGGCGTTAAACTAAAGTTAAATGGCGTATAATTAAGGTTAAATGACGTTAAACTAACGTTAAATGGCGTTAAACTAACGTTAAATGGCGTTAAACTAACAATAAATGGCGTTTAATTAACGTTAAATTAAGTTAAACTAACGTTAAATGACGTTAAACTAACGTTAAATAGCGTTAAATTGACGTTAAATGAAGTTAAACTAACGTTAAATGGCGTTAAACTAACGATAAATGGCGTTTAATTAACGTTAAATTAAGTTAAACTAACGTTAAATGGAGTTAAACTTTACGTTAAATAGCGTTAAATTAACGTTAAATGAAGCTAAACTAACGATAAATGGCGTTAAACTTACGTTAAATGGCGTTAAACTAAAGTTAAATGGCGTTTAATTAAGGTTAAATGACGTTAAACTAACGTTAAATGGCGTTAAAGTAACGTAAAATGGCGTTAAACTAACGTTAAATGGCGATAAACTAACGTTAAATGGCGTTAAACTAACCTTTATATGGCGTTAAACTAACGTTAAATGGCGTTTAATTAAGGTTAAATATCGTTAAACTAATGTTAAATGGCGTTAAACTAACGTTAAATGGCGTTTAATTAATGTTAAATGACGTTAAACTAATGTTAAATGGCGTTAAACTAACGTTAAATGGCGTTAAACTAATGTTAAATGGCGTTAAACTAACGTTAAATGGCGTTTAATTAAGGTTAAATAACGTTAAACTAACGTTAAATGGCGTTAAACTAACGGTAAATGGCGTTAAACTAGCGTTAAATGGCGTTAAACTAGCGTTAAATGGCGTTAAACTAACGTTAAATTAAACCGCGTTAAATGACGTTAGCTAACGTTAAATGGCGTTAAACTAACGTTAAATGGCGTTAAACTAGCGTTGATAACAAGCTATCGTTAAATGGCATTAAGCTAGCGTTAAATGGCGTTAAACTAACGTTAAATAATGGTAAATAACGTTAAATGGCGTTAAACTAACGTTAATGGCGTTAAACTAACGTTAAATGGCGTTTAATTAAAGGTTAATAACGTTAAACTAACGTTAAATGGCATTAAACTAACGTTAAAATGCCGTTAAACTAACGTTAAATGCCGTTAAGCCGTTAATGGCGTTAAACTAACGTTAAATGGCGTTTAATTAAGGCTAAATAACGTTAAACTAACGTTAAATGGCGTTAAACTAACGTTAAATGGCGTTAAACTAACGTTAAATGGCGTTAAACTAACGTTAAATGGCATAAACTAACGTTAAATGGCGTTAAACTAACGTTAAATGCCGTTAAACTAACGTTAAATGGCGTTTAATTAAAGTTAAATATCGTTAACCTAATGTTAAATGGCGTTAAACTAACGTTAAATGGCGTTTAATTAAGGTTAAATGACGTTGAACTAATGTTAAATGGCGTTAAACTAATGTTAAATGGCGATAAACTAATGTTAAATGGCGTTAAACTAACGTTAAATGGCGTTTAACTAAGGTTAAATAACGTTAAACTAACGTTAAATGGCGTTAAACTAACGTGAAATGACGTTTAATTAAGGTTAAATGACGTTAAACTAACGTTAAATGGCGTTAAAGTAACGTAAAATGGCGTTAAACTAACGTTAAATGGCGTTAAACTAACGTTAAATGGCGTTAAACTAACGTTAAATGGCGTTAAACCTAGCGATTAATGGCGAACGGTAAGGTTAAATATCGTTAACTAATGTTAAATGGCGTTAGCCGCGTTAAATGGCGTTTAATTAAAGTTAAATGGCGGGTAAACTAATGTTAAATGGCGTTAGCTTCGCGTGGTAGCGTTAATGTTTAATGGCGTTAAACTAACGTTAAATGGCGTTTAATTGGGCTAAATAACGATAAATAACGTTAAATGAAACCCATTTAAATGGCGTTAAATTAACGTTAAATGACGTTAAACTAACGTTATATGGCGTTAAACTAACTCTAAATCCCGTAAAATTTACGTTAAATGACGTTTAACTAACGTTAAATGGCGTTAAGCTAACGTTAAATGGCGTTAAACTGGCGTTAAATGGCGTTATATTAACGTTAAATGGCGTTTAATTAAGGTTAAATGGCGTTAAACTAACATTAAATGGCGTTAAACTAACATTAAATGGCGTTAAACTAACGTTAAATGGTGTTAAACTAACGTTAAATGGCGTTAAATTATCGTTAAATGGCGTTAAACTAACGTAAATGGCGTTAAACTAACGTTAAATGCCGTTAAACTAACGTTAAATGCCGTTAAACTAGCGTTAAATACCGTTTGAGTAAGGTTAATATAATTAAACTAATGTTAAATGGCGTTAAACTAACGTAAAATGGCGTTAAACTAACGTTAAATGACGTTAAACTAACGTTAAATGGCGTTAAACTAACGTTAAATGGCGTTAAACTAACATGAAATGGCGTTTAATTTAGGTTAAATAACGTTAAATTAACGTTAAATGGCGTTAAACTAACGCCATAATGGCGTTAAATTAACGTTAAATGACGTTAAACGAAACGTTAAATGGCGTTAAACTAACGTTAAATGGCGTTAAACTAACGTTAAATGGCGTTAAACTGGAATTAAATGGCATTAAACTAACGTTAAATGGCGTTAAACTAAAGTTAAATGGCGTTAAACTAACGTTAAATGGCGTTTAATTAACGTTAAATGACGTTAAACTAATGTTAAATGGCGTTAAACTAACGTTAAATGGCGTTAAACTAATGTTAAATGGCGTTAAACTAGCGTTAAATGGCGTTTAATTAAGGTTAAATAACGTTAAACTAACGTTAAATGACGTTAAACTAATGTTAAATGGCGTTAAACTAACGTTAAATGGCGTTAAACTAATGTTAAATGGCGTTAAACTAGCGTTAAATGGCGTTTAATTAAGGTTAAATAACGTTAAACTAACGTTAAATGGCGTTAAACTAACGGTAAATGGCGTTAAACTAACGTTAAATGACGTTAAACTAACGTTAAATGGCGTTAAACTAACGTTAAATGGCGTTAAACTATCGTTAAATGGCGTTAAACTAACGTTAAATGGCGTTAAACTAACGTTAAATGCCGTTAAACTAACGTTAAATGCCGTTACACTAACGTTAAATGCCGTTAAACTAACGTTAAATGGAGTTTAATTAAGGTTAAATATCGTTAAACTAATGTTAAATGGCGTTAAACTAACGTTAAATGGCGTTTAATTAAGGTTAAATGACGTTAAACTAATGTTAAATGGCGTTAAACTAACGTTAAATGGCGTTAAACTAATGTTAAATAGCGTTAGCTAACGTTAAATGGCGTTTAATTAAAGGTTAAATAACGTTAAACTAATTAAATGGCGTTAAACTAATAACGGTAAATGGCGTTAAACTAATGTTAAATGGCGTTAAACTAACGTTAAATGGCGTTTAATTAAGGATTCAAATGACGTTAAACTATGTTAAATAGCGTTAAACTAACGTTAAATAGCGTTTAATTAGGTTAAATAACGTTAAACTAACGTTAAATGGCGTTGGCTAATAACGGTAAATGGCGTTAAACTAACGTTAAATGACGTTAAACTAACGTTAAATGGCGTTAACTAACGTTAAATGGACGTTAAACTAACGTTAAATGGCGTTAACTATCGTTAAATGGCATTAAACGCTAACGTTAAATAGCGTTAAACTAAAGTTAAATGGCGGTAAACTAACATTCGTAGCGTTAAACTAACGTTAAATGGCGTTAAGCACAACGATAAATGGCGTTTTAATTAACGTTAAATTAAAGTTAAACTAATGTTAAATGGCGTTAAACTAACGTTAAATGGCGTTTAATTAAGGTTAAATGACGATAAACTAATGTTAAATGGCGTTAAACTAACGTTAAATGGCGTTAGAAGCTAATGTTAAATGGCGTTAAACTAACGTTAAATGGCGTTTTAATTAGGTTAAATAACGTTAAACTAACGTTAAATGGCGTTAAACTAACGGTAAATGGCGTTAAACTATCGTTAAATGGCGTTAAACTATCGTTAATGGCATTAAACTAACGTTAAATGGCGTTAAACTAACGTTAAATGGCGGTAAATTAACGTTAAATGGCGTTAAACTAACGTTAAATGGCGTTAAACTAACGTTTAATGGCGTTTAATTAAGGTTAAATAACGTTAAACTAACGTTAAATGGCGATAAACTAACGTTAAATGCCGTTAAACTAACGTTAAATGGCGTTAAACTAACGTTAAATGGCGTTAAACTAACGTTAAATGGCGTTAAACTAACGTTAAATGGCGTTAAACTATCGTTAAATGGCGTTAAACTAACGTTAAATGGAGTTTAATTAAGGTTAAATATCGTTAAACTAATGTTAAATGGCGTTAAACTAACGTTAAATGGCGTTTAATTAAGGTTAAATGACGTTAAACTAATGTTAAATGGGGTTAAACTAACGTTAAATGACGTTAAACTAACGTTAGATGATGTTAAACTAACATTAGATGACGTTAAACTAACGTTAAATGTCGTTAAACTAACGTTAATTGATTTTAAGCTAACGTTAAATGACGTTAAACTACCGTTAAATGGCGTTTAATTAAGGTTAAATGACGTAAAACTAACGTTAAATGGCGTTAAAGTAACGTTAAATAGCGTTAAAGTAACGTTAAATAGCGTTAAACTAACGTCGGCGAAATTATGCGTTAAATGGCGTTAAACTAACGTTAAATGGTGTTTAATTAAGGTTAAATGGCGTTTAATTAAGGTTAAATTTCGTTAAACTAACGTTAAATGGCGTTAAACTAACGTTAAATGGTGTTAAATTAACGTTAAATGGCGTTAAACTAACGTTAAATGGCGTTAAACTAACGTTAAATGGCGTTAAACTAACGTTAAATGGCGTTCAGTTAAGGTTAAATGGCGTTTTAGTGGAGTTAAATAACGTTAGAAACTAACGTTAAATAGCGTTAAACTAACGTTAAATGCCGTTAAACTTACGTTAAATGGCGTTAAACTTACGTTAAATGGCGTTAAACTAATAACGTTAAATGGCGTTAAACTAACGTTAAATGGCGTTAAACTAACGTTTAATGGCGTTAAACTGGCATTAAATGGCGTTAAACTAACGGTAAATGGCGTTAAACTAACGGTAAATGGCGTTAAACTAACGTTAATGACGTTAAACTAACGTTAAATGGCGTTAAACTAACGATAATGGCGTTAAACTAACGTTAAATGGCGTTAAACTAACGTTAAATGGCGTTAAACTAACGTAAATGGCGTTTAATTAAGGTTAAATATCGTTAACTAATGTTAAATGGCGTTAAACTAACGTTAAATGGCGTTTAATTAAGGTTAAATGACGTTAAACTAATGTTAAATGGCGTTAAACTAACGTTAATTGGCGTTAAATTAATGTTTAATGGCGTTAAACTAATGTTAAATGGCGTTTAATTAAGGCTAAATAACGTTAAACTAACGTTAAATGGCGTTAAACTAACGTTAAATGGCGTTAAACTAACGTTTAATGGCGTTAAACTATCGTTAAATGCCGTTAAACTAACGTTAAATGGCGTTTAATTAAGGTTAAATATCGTTAAACTAATGTTAAATGGCGTTAAACTAACGGTAAATGGCGTTAAACTAATGTTAAATGGCGTTAAACGAACGTTAAATGGCGTTTAATTAAGGTTAAATAACGTTAAACTAACGTTAAATGGCGTTAAACTAACGGTAAATGGCGTTAAACTAACGGTAAATGGCGTTAAACTAACGGTAAATGACGTTAAACTTACGTGAAATGGCGTTAAACTAACGTTAAATGGCGTTAAACTAACGTTAAATGGCGTTAAACTATCGTTAAATGGCATTAAACTAACGTTAAATAGCGGTAAACTAACGTTAAATGGCGTTAAACTAACGTTAAATGGCGTTAAACTAACGTTAAATGGCGTTTAATTAAGGTTAAATAACGTTAAACTAACGTTAAATGGCGTTAAACTAACGCTAAATGCCGTTAAACTAACGTTAAATGGCGTTAAACTAACGTTAAATGGCGTTAAACTAACGTTAAATGGCGTTAAACTAACGTTAAATGAAGTTAAACTAACGTTAAATAGCGTTAGAGAAATTAACGTTAAATGAAGCTAAACTAACGATAAATGGCGTTAAACTTGGGTTAATGGCGTTAAGCTAAAGAAGTTAAATGGCGTTTAATTAAGGTTAAATGACGTTAAACTAACGTTAAATGGCGTTAAACTAACGTTAAATGGCGTTAAACTAACGATAAATGGCGTTTAATTAACGTTAGTAAAGATTGCAACTAACGTTAAATGAAGTTAAACTAACGTTAAATAGCGTTAAATTAACGTTCGTGAAGTTAAACTAACGTTAAATGAAGTTAAACTAACGTTAAATGGCGTTAAACTAACGTTAAATAGCGTTAAATTAACGGTAAATGACGTTTAACTAACGTTAATTGGCTTTAAACTAACGTAAAATGGCGTTAAACTAACGATAAATGGCGTTAAACTAACGTAAAATGGCGTTAAACTAACGTTAAATGGAGTTTAATTAAGGTTAAATAACGTTAAACTAACGTGAAATGGCATTAAACTAACGGTAAATGGCGTTAAATTAAGGTTAGATGGCGTTAAACTAACGTTAAATTGCATTAAACTAACGTTAAATGACGTTAAACTAACGTTAAATGGCGCTAAACTAACGTTAAATGGCGTTAAACTAACGTTAAATGGCGTTTAATTAAGGTTAAATAACGTTAAACTAACGTTAAATGGCGTTAAACTAACGGTAAATGGCGTTAAACTAACGTTAAATGACGTTAAACTAACGTTAAATGGCGTTAAACTAACGTTAAATGGCGTTAAACTAACGTTAAATGCCGTTAAACTAAGGTTAAATGGCGTTTAATTAAGGTTAAATATCGTTAAACTAATGTTAAATGTCGTTAAAGTAACGTTAAATGGCGTTTAATTAAGGTTAAATGACGTTAAACTAATGTTAAATGGCGTTAAACTAACGTTAATTGGCGTTAAATTAATGTTTAATGGCGTTAAACTAACGTTAAATGGGCGTTTAATTAAGGCTAAATAACGTTAAACTAACGTTAAATGGCGTTAAACTAACGTTAAATGGCGTTAAACTAACGTTAAATGGCGTTAAACTAACGTTAAATGCCGTTAAACTAACATTAAATGGCGTTTAATTAAGGTTAAATATCGTTAAACTAATGTTAAATGGCGTTAAACTAACGTTAAATGGCGTTTAATTAAGGTTAAATGACGTTAAACTAATGTTAAATGGCGTTAAACTAACGGTAAATGGCGTTAAACTAACGTTAAATAACGTTAAACTAACGTTAAATGGCGTTAAACTAACGTTAAATGGCGTTAAACTAACGTTAAATGGCGTTAAACTATCGTTAAATGGCATTAAACTAACGTTAAATGGCGTTAAACTAACGTTAAATGGCGGTAAACTAACGTTTAATGGCGTTAAACTTACTTTAAATGGCGTTAAACTAACGTTAAATGGCGTTAAACTAACGTTAAATGGCGTTAAACTAACATTATATGGCATTTAATTAACGTTAAATGGCGTTAAATTAACGTTAAATGAAGTTAAACTAACGATAAATGGCGTTAAACTAACGTTAAATGGCGTTAAACTAAAGTTAAATGGCGTTTAATTAAGGTTAAATGACGTTAAACTAACGTTAAATGGCGTTAAACTAACGATAAATGGCGTTAAACTAACGATAAATGGCGTTAAACTAACGTTAAATTAACGTTAAATGGCGTTAAATGAGGTAAAAACGCGTTAAATAGCGTTAAGGTAACGTTAAATGAAATTTAAACTAACGTTAAATGGCGTTAAACTAACGATAAATGAATTTAATTAACGTTAAATTAAGTTAAACTAACGTTAAATGAAGTTAAACTAACGTTAAATAGCGTTAAAATAACGTTAAATGAAGCTAAACTAACGATAAATGGCGTTAAACTTACGTTAAATGGCGTTAAACTAACGTGAAATGACGTTTAATTAAGGTTAAATGACGTTAAACTAACGTTAAATGGCGTTAAAGTAACGTAAAATGGCGATAAACTAACGTTAAATGGCGTTAAACTAACGTTAAATGGCGTTAAACTAACGTTAAATGGCGTTTAATTAAGGCTAAATAACGTTAAACTAACGTTAAATGGCGTTTAATTAAGGATAAATAACGTTAA
>NW_024718696.1:0-25608 GCF_018991925.1 Homarus americanus
TCCGACATTCCAAGGTACACCTCTGACTCCCTGGTACACCTCTGACACTCAAGGTACCACATCTGACACTCCAGGTACACCTCCTGACACCCCCAGGTACACCTCTGACACTCAAGGTACACCTCCGATACTCCAGTTACACCTCACGACACTCCCAGGTACACCTCGACACTCTGGGGCTGCTCCTCTTTCACTGATACACCGCCTTTCCCAGGTGCACCGCTGACACTCCCAGTTACACACGCTGATGGTGCCAGGTACACCAGACCTGCCAGGTACACCTCAGACACTGCCAATTACCTCAGACACTCCAGGTACACCTCAGACACTCCAGGTTGCACCTCTGACACTCCAAGTGCCTCCTGACACTCCAGGCACACCTCTGACACTCCAGGTACACCTCCTGACCTCCAGGTACACCTGGAGACACTCCCAGGTACACCAGATGCTCCCAGGTACACCCAGATGCTCCAGGTACACCTCCGACACTCAGGTACCTCTGACACTCCCTGGTACACCTCTGACCTCCAGGTACACATCTGACGCTCCAGGTACACCTCCTGACCTCCCCAGGTGCACCTCTGACCTCCCAGGTACTCCACTGACATCCCTGGTACACCTTTGACACTCCCAGTGCACGTCCGACACTCCCAGATACCTCTGACACTCCCAGGTACACCTGACCTCCCAGGTACCCTCCTGACCTCCCAGGTACTCCACTGACACTGGCTGGTATTCCTGACCTCCAAGGTGCACCTCTGACACTCCCAGGTGCACCTCGGACACTCCAGATTGCACCGCTGAGCCTCCCAGGTACACCCTGACGCTCCTAGGTACTCCTCTGTCCTCAGGTACACCTCCGACACTCCCAGGTATACCTCAAACCTCCCAAATTTACACACCTGACCCCTCCCCAGGTTCTCCACTGACATTCCCTAGTACACCTCTGACACTCCGAGGTACATGTCCAACACTCCCAGATACACCTCTGACACTCCCAGGTACATCTCTGACACTCCCAGGTACACCTCTGACACCCCCAGGTATACCTCTGACACTCCCAGGTACACCTGCGATACTCCCAGGTACACCTCTGACACTCCCAGGTACACTTCTCACACTCCCAGGTATACCTCCGACACTCCCAGGTACACCTCTGACACTCCCAGGTACACCTCTGACACTCCAAGGTACACCTGTGACAGTCCCAGGTACACCTCTGACACTCCCAAGTACTCCTCTGACATTCCCTCGTACACCTCTGACACTCCCATGTACACGTCCGACACTCCCAGATACACCTCTGACACTCCAAGGTACACCTCTGACACTCCCAG
Source organism: Homarus americanus (assembly GCF_018991925.1). Taxonomy (NCBI): domain Eukaryota; kingdom Metazoa; phylum Arthropoda; class Malacostraca; order Decapoda; family Nephropidae; genus Homarus; species Homarus americanus. The sequence continues at coordinate 1,338 of NW_024718696.1, forward strand.
GTACTCCACTGGCACTACCTGGTACACCCCTGACACTCCCAGGTACACCTCCGACACTCCCAGGTACACCTCTGACACTCCCAGGCTCTCCACTGACACTCCCTGGTACACCCCTGACACTCCCAGGTACACTTCTTACACTCCCAGGTACACCTCTGACACTCCCAGGTAGACTTCTCACACTCTCAGGTACATCTCTGACACTCCCAGGTACACCTCTGACACCCCACCCCCAGGTACACCTCTGACAATCCCAGGTACACCTCCGATACTCCCAGGTACACTTCTTACACTCCCAGGAACACCTCCGGCACTCCCAGGTACACCTCTGACACTCTCAGGTACACCTCCTACACTCTAATGTACACCTCTGACACTCCCAGGTTCTCCACTGACATATCCTGGTACACCTCAGAAACTTTTAGGTACACCGCTCACACTCGCAGGTACACCTCTCACACTCCGAGGTACTCCTGTGACACTCCCTGGTACTTCTCTGACACTTCCAGGTACACCTCAAACACTCCCAGGTACACCTCAGACACTCCCAGGTACACCTCAGACACTCCCAGGCACACCTCTGACACTCCCAGGTACACCGCTGACACTGCAGGTACACCTCTGACACTCCGCGTAACACACCTCCACGACGCCTCCCGTTGCACCTCTGGCACTCCCCATTGCCACTGACACTCCTGGTTCACCCCTGACACTCCCCAGGTACACCTCTGACGCTGCTCCCAGGTACACCTCTGACACTCCCAGGTACACCATAGACACTCCCAGGTACACCCCAGATACTCCCAGGTACACCCAGACACTCCCAGGTACACCTCCGACACTCCCAGGTACACCTCTAAAACTCCCTGGTACACCTCTGACACTCCAAGGTACACATCTGACACTCCCAGGTACACCTCTGACACCCCCAGGTACACCTCGGACACTCCCAGGTACACCTCCGATACTCCCAGGTACACCTCTGACACTCCCAGGTACACCTCTGACACTCCTAGGTACTCCTCTTTCACTCCTTGATACACCGCTAACACTCCCAGGTGCACCGCTGACACTCCCAGGTACACCGCTGACAGTGCCAGGTACACCTCAGACACTGCCAGGTACACCTTAGACACTGCCAGGTACATCACAGACACTCCCAGTTACACCTCAGACACTCCAAGGTGCACCTCTGACACTCCCAAGTGCACCTCTGACACTCCCAGGCACACCTCTGACACTCCCAGGTACACCTCTGACACTCCCAGGTACACCTCTGACACTCCAGGTACACCCAGATACTCCCAGGTGCACCTCCGACACTCCAGGTACCTCGACCTCCTGGTACCTCTGTCCTCCCAGGTGCCACATCTGACACTCCCAGGTACCTCTGAGCACTCCCAGGTGCACCTCTGACACTCCCAAGATTGCTCCACTGACATTCCCTGGTACACCTCTGACCTCCCAGGTACCGTCCGACACTCCCAGATACACCTCTGACACTCCCAGATACACCTCTGACTCCAGGTACAACTCTGACACTCCCAGGTACTCCACTGACACTGGCTGGTACACCTGCCACTCCAGGTACACCTCTGACCTCCCAGGTACACCTCAGACACTCCAGGGACACCGCTGGCCTCCCAGGTACCTCTGACACTCCTAGGTACTCTCTGCCACTCCCAGGTACACCTCCGACACTCCCAGGTAGCCACCTCCGACACTCCAGGTACACCTCTGACGCTCCCAGGTTCTCCACTGACATTCCTGGTACCTCTGACACTCCGGTACATGTCGCCACTCAGATACCTCTGACCTCCCAGGTACATCTCTGACCTCCCAGATTTGCACCTCTGACACCCCAGGTACCTCTGACACTCCAGGTACACCTGCCGATACTCAGGTACACCTCTGACACTCCCAGGTACACTTCTCACTCCAGGTATACCTCCGACATTCCCAGGTACCTCTGACACTCAGGTACACCTCCTGACCTCAAAAATTACACCTCTGACACTCCAAATTTACACCTCTGACCTCCCAAGTTCTCCTCTGACATTCTAATTGCACCTCTGACCTCCATGTACCTCCGACACTCCCAGATACACCTCTGCCACTCAAAGGTACCTCTGACCTCCCAGGTACTCACTGCCACTCCCTGGTACACCCTGACGCCAGGTACACCTCCGACCTCAGGTACACCTCTGACACTCCAGGGCTCTCCACTGACACTCCCTGGGTACACCCCTGACCTCCAGGTGCCGCTTCTTACACTCCCAGGTGCCATCTGACCTCCAGATTGCCTTCTCACCTCCCAGGTGCATCTGACACTGCCAGACACACCTCTGACACCCCGCCCCCAGATTACACCTCTGACAATCCAGGTACCTCCGATACTCAGGTACACTTCTTACCTCCCAGGAACACCTTCGGCACTCCCAGACACTCTGAGCACTCCCAGTTTACCTCCCTACACTCCTAATGTACACCTCCTGACACTCCCAAGTTTCTCCACTGACGCTTATCCTGCGGTACACCTCAGAAACTTTTAGGTACACCGCTCACACTCGCAGGTACACCTCTCACACTCCCAGGTACTCCTGTGACACTCCTGAGTACTTCTCTGACACTTCCAAGGTACACCTCAATCACTCCCCAGGTACACCTCAGACCTCCAGGTACACCTCAGACACTCCCAGGCACACCTCCTGACACTCCCAGGTGCCACCGCTGACACTGCCAGGTACACCTCTGACACTCCATGTACCCTCCGACCTCCCAGGTACACCTCTGACACTCAGATACTCCACTGACACTCCCTGGTTCACCCTGATGACACTCCCAGGTACACCTCTGACCTCCCAGGTACACCTCTGACACTCCCAGGTACACCTGGAGACACTCCCAAAGATTACGCAGATGCTCAGGTACACCCAGATTACTCAGGTACCTCCGACCTCCCAGGTACACCTCTAAAACTCCCTGGTACACCTCTGACACTCCTGGTACACATCTGACACTCCAGGTACACCTCTGAGCACCCCAGGTACACCTCTGACACTCCAGGTACAGCTCGATGCTCCCAGGTACACCTCTGACACTCCCAGGTACACCTCCTGACGCCTAGGTGCTCTCTTTCACTCGCTGATGCACCGCTAACACTCCCAGGTTGCACCGTAACCTCCCAGGTACACCGCTGACGGTGTATGGGTACACCTCCAGACACTGCGGGTGCACCTCAGACACTGCCAGGTGCACCACAGACACTGCCAGTTACACCTCAGACTCCAAGGTGCACCTCTGACTCTCCCAAAGTGCACCTCTGACACTCCCCAGGCACACCTCTGACACTCCCAGGTACACCTCTGACACTCCCAGGTACACCTGAAACACTCCCAGGTACACCCCAGATACTCAGGTGCACCTCCGACACTCAAGGTACACCTCTGACACTCCTGGTACACCTCTGTCACTCCCCAGGTACACATCGAGCACTCCAGGTACACCTCTGACCTCCCAGGTGCACCTCTGACACTCAGGTACTCCATGACATTCCCTGGTACACCTCTGACACTCCCGGTACGTCCGACACTCAGATACACCTCTGACACTCCCAGATACACCTCCTGACACTCCCAGGTACAACTCTGGCCTCCCAGGCCTCCACTGACACTGGCTGGGTACACCTGCCACTCCAGGTACACCTCTGACCTCCCAATTTTCTCAGACCTCCCAGGGACACCGGCTGACACTCCCAGGTACACCTCTGACACTCCCTAGGTACTCACCTCTGCCACTCCCAGGTACACCTCCGACACTCCCAGGTATGCACCTCCGACACTCCCAGGTACCTCTGACGCTCCCAGGTTTCTCCGCGACATTCCCTGGTACACCTCTGACACTCCGGTACATGTCCAACACTCCCAGATACACCTCTGACACTCCCAGGTACATCTCTGACTCCCAGGTACACCTCTGACACCCCAGGTACACCTGACACTCAGGTACCTGCGATGCTCCCAGGTACACCTCTGACACTCCCAGGTACACTTCTCACACTCCCAGACACCTCCGACATTCCCAGGTACCTCTCTGACACTCCCAGGTACACCTCTGACCTCAAAGGTACACCTCTGACCTCAGGTACACCTCTGACACTCCCAAGTTCTCCTCTGACATTCCCATTCCCTGGTACACCTCTGACACTCCCATGTACACGTCCGACACTCCCCAGATACACCTCTGCCACCCAAGGTACACCTCTGACACTCCGTGCTCCACTGCCACCCCTGGTACACCCCTGACACCCCAGGTACACCTCCGACACCCCAGGTACACCTCTCTGACTTCCGCCTCCACTGACACCCCTGGCACACCCCTGACACTCCCAGGTACACTTCATTCCCAGGTACACCTCTGACACCCCAGGCACTCTCACACCCCAGGTACATCTCTGACACCCCAGGTACACCTCTGACACCCCACCCTTAGGCACACCTCTTGACAATCCCAGGCACACCTCCGATACCTTGCACACTTCACTCCCAGGAACACCTCCTGGCACTCCTAGGTACACCTCTGACACTCCCAGGTACACCTCCTACACTCTCACTCCCAGGCACTCCCAGGTACACCACAGACACTCCCAGGTACACCGCTGACACTCCCAGATACACCTCTGACACTCCCAAGCACACCCTGACACTCCCACACCTGACACTCCCAGCACACTCCTGACATTCCCAGGTACACTTCTCACACCCCAGCCACACCTCTGACACTCCCAGGTACACCTCTGACACTCCCAGGTACACCTCTGACACTCCCACCCCACCCCAGGCATTGACACCCCAGGTACTCCACTGATATTCCCTGGTACAACCTCTGACACTTGCACACCGCTGATACTGCCAGGTACACCTCACCCCAGGTACATGACACCCAGCACCTCTGACATTCCGGGCAACTCTGACACCCCAGGCACACCTCTGACACTCCCAGGTACACCCTTGGACACTCAGGTACACCCTGACACCCCAGGCACACCTCTGACACCCTGGCACACCTCCTGACACTCCCAGGTACACCTCCACACTCCCAGGTACACCTCCGTCACCCCAGGCACACTTCTTACACTCCCAGGCACACCTCCGACACCCCAGGTACACCTCTGACACTCCAAGCACACTCCTCAGGTACACCTCTGACACTCCCAGGTTCTCCACTGACATATCCTGGTACACCTCTGACACTCCCAGGTACACCTCCGATACTCCCAGGTACACCTCTGACACTCCCAGGTACACCTCCGATACTCCCAGGTACACCTCTGACACTCCGGCACACCTCGACATCGGCACTTTCAGCTCCCTGATACACCTCTAACACTCCCAGGTGCACTGCTGACACTCCCAGGTACACTGCTGACACACCCAGGTACACCGCTGACACTGCCAGGTACACTCAGATACTGCCAGGTACACCTCAGACACTGCCAGGCACACCACAGACACTCCCAGGTACACCTCAGACACTCCAAGGAGCACCTCTGACACTCCCAAGTGCACGTCTGACACCCCAGGCCCCTGACACTCCCAGGTCCCACAGACACTCCCAGGTACACCGCTGACACTCCCAGATACACCTCTGACACCCCAAGCACACCTCTGACACTCCCAGGTACACCTTGACACCCTAGGCACTCCTCTGTCACTCCCTGATACACGCCTAACACACCCAGGTACACCGCTAACACCTGCTGACACTGACAGGTACACCTCAGACACTGCCAGGTACACCCCAGACACTGCCAGGCACACTCAGACACTCCCGGTACACCTCAGTCACTCCCAGGTACACTTCTGACACTCCCAGGTACACCTCCGAACCTCCCAGGCCACCTCTGACACTCCCAGGTACATCTCTGACACTCCCAGGTACCCCCTGACACCCCAGGTACATATCTGACACTCCCAGGTACTCCAGTGACACTCCCTGAAACACCCCTGACACTCCTGTACACCTCTGACATTCCCAGGTACACCCCAGACACCCAGGGTACACTTCTCACTCCCCAGGCACACCTCCTGACACTCCCAGGCACAGCCTCTGACACCCCCAGGTACACCTCCGACACTCCCAGGCACACCTCTGACACTCTCAGGTACACTTCTGACACTTCCAGGTACACCTCTGACACTCGCACACCCCTGACACTCCCAGGTACTCCACTGACATTCACTGATACACCCTGACACTCCCAGGCACACCTCTGACACTCCTGTACACCCCAGTCACCCCAGGTACACTTCACACTGCCAGGTACACCTCTGACGCCCTAGGTACCCTGTCACTCCCTGATACACGTCTAACACTCCCAGGTACACCGCTGACACTCCCAGGCACACCTCTGACACTCCCAAGCACACCTCTGACATTCCCAGGTACACCTCCGACACTCCCAGGCACACCTCCGACACTCCCAGGCACACCTCTGACACTCCCAGGTACACCTCTGACACTCCCAGGTTCTCCACTGACATCCCCTGGCACACCTCTGACACTCCCAGGTACACGTCTAACACTCCCAGATACACCTCTGACACTCCCAGGTACATCTCTGACACTCCCAGGTACCTCCCTGACACCCCAGGCACACCTCTGATACTCCCAGGTACCCCAGATACCCCATGCACACCTCTGACACCCCAGGCACACCTCTGACACTCCTCACGCATCTCGTCTGTCACCCTGATACACTTAACACCCCAGGTGCACCGCTGACACTCCCAGGCACACTGCTGACACTGCCAGGCACACCTCTGACACCTGCACACCAGACACTCCAAGGCACCTCTGACACTCCCCAAGCACACCGCTGACACTGCCAGGTACACCTCAGATACTGCCAGGTACACCTCAGACTGCCAGGCACACCACAGACACTCCCAGGTACACTTCAGACACTCCAAGGTGCACTCTGACACTCCTGCACGTCTGACACTCCCAGGCACACCTCTAACACTCCCACCCCAGACACTCCCATGTACACCTCTGTAAACTCCCAGGTACACCTCCTCCCAGGCACACCTCTGACACCCCCAGGTCACCTCTGACACTCCCAGGTACACCTGTGACACTCCCAGGTACACCTCTGACACTCCCAGGTAAACCCCAGACACACCCAGGCACACTTCACACTCCCAGGCACCTTGACACCCTAGGTTCCTCTGCCTCCCTGATACACGCCAACACTCCCAGGTACACCTCTAACACTCCCAGGTCCACCGCTGACACTGACAGGCACACCTCAGACACTGCCAGGCACACCTCAGACTGCCAGGCACACCTCAGACACTCCCAGGACACCTCACTCACCCCAGGCACACCTCCGACACTCCCAGGCACACCTCCGACACTCCCCAGGCACACCTCTGACACTCGCATATCTCTGACACTCCCAGGCACATCTCTGACACTCCCAGGCACATCTCTGACACTCCCAGTACCCAGTGACACTGGCACACCCCTGACACTCCCCAGGTACACCTCTGACATTCCCAGGTACACCCCAGACACTCCCAGGCACACTTCACACTCCCAGGCACACCTCCGACCCCCAGGTACAGCCTCTGACACCCCAGGCACACCTCTGACACCCCAGGCACACTCTGTCACCCCGGTACACCTTGACACTCCCAGGTACTCCACTGACATTCCTGGCACATCTGACACCCCAAGCACACCGCTGACACTGCCGTGCCTGACACTCCTACCTGCGACACTCCCAGGGACACCTCACACTCCCAGGTACACTCCGACACTCCCCAGATACACCTCTCTGACACTCGGTACACCTCTGACACTCCAAGGCACACCTCTGACACCCCAGGTACAGCTCTACACTCCCAAGTACTCCACTGACATCCCTGGTACACATCTGACACCCCAGGCACACGTCCAACACTCCAGATCCATCTCTGACACCCCAGGTACATCCCTGACACTCCCAGGCACACCTGTGACACTCCCAGGCACACCTCTGACCCCAGGTACACCTCCGATACTCCCAGGTACACCTCTGACACTCCTAGGTATTCCTCTGACACTCTGGCACATCTCTGACACTCCCAGGTACACCGCTGACACTGCCAGGTACACCGCTGACACTGCCAGGTACACCTCAGACACTGCCATGAACACCTCAGACACTACCAGGCACACCTCAGACACTTCCAGGTACACCTCAGACACCCGGTGCAACTTGACACTCGAAGTGCACCTGACACTCCCAGGAACACTCTGACACTCCCAGGCACACCTCAGACACTCCAGGTACACTTTAAACTCCCAGGTACACTCTGTCTCCCAGGCACACCTCTGACACTCCCAGGCACACCTCCGACACCCCAGGTACAACTCCGACACTCCAGGTAAACCTGATACCCCTAGGTACACCTCTGACACTCCCGCACACCTCTGACACCCTAGGCATTCCTCTGACACCCCAGGTACACCCTTTCACCCTGGTTCTCCCCCGCGACCCCAGGCACAGATCAGACACTCCCAGGTACACCTCAGACACTCCCAGGCACACCTCTTACACTCCTAGGCACTCCTGTACACTCCCTGGTACTTTCTGACACTCCTGCACACCTCAGACACCCCAGGTACACCTCAGACACTCCCAGCACACCTCAGACACCCCCAGGCACACCTCTGACACTTCCAGGCACACTGACACTGCCGTACCTCTGACACTCCATGTACACCTCCGACACTCCCAGGCACCCCTGACACTCCCAGGTACTCCACTGACACTCCCTGGTACACCCCTGACACCCCAGGCACCTCCGACACTCCCAGGCACACCTCTGACACCCCAGGTTTTCCACTGACATCCCTGGACACCTCTGACACCCCAGGTACACGTCCAACACTCCCAGATACACCTGTGACACCCCAGGTACATCTCTGACACTCCCAGGTACACCGCACACTGCCAGGTACACCTCCGACACTAACAGGAACACCTCCGACACTCCCAAAGAACTTCTACACTGCCACACCTCCGACACTCAGGCACACCTCTGACACTCCCCAGGTACCCTCTGACACCTGCAGCACACCTCTGACATGCACACCTCTGACACTCCCGTGCACCTCTGACACCCCGTACACCTCTGACACTCCCAGTACTCCACTGACATTCCCTGGTACACCCTGACACCCGAGGCACGTCCGACACTCCCAGATACACCCTGACACTCCCAGGTACACCTCTGACACTCCCAGGCACACCTCTGACACCCCAGGTACCCACTGACACTGGCTAGTACACCCTGACACACCCAGGCACACCTCTGACACTCCCAGGTACACCTCAGACACTCCCAGGTACACCGCTGACCCTCCCAGGTACACCCTGACACCCCTAGGTACTTGTCACTCCCAGGTACACCTCCGACACTCCCAGGCACCTCCGACACTCCCAGGTACATCTTACACTCCCAGGTACACCTCCGACATTCACAGGTACACCTCTGACGCTCCCAGGTTCTCCACTGACATTCCGGTACACCCTGACACCCCAGGTACATGTCCAACACCCCAGATACACCTCTGTCACTCCCAGGTACATTTCTGACACTCCCAGGCACACCTCTGACCCCCAGGTACACCTCTGACACTGCCAGGTACACCTCCGATACTCCCAGGTACACCTCTGACACCCCAGCACACCTCTGACACTCCTAGGTACCCTATTTCACTCCCTGATACAACTCTAACACTCCCAGGTGCACCGCTGACACTCCCAGGTACACCGCTGACAGTGGGTACACCTCAGACACTACCAGGTACATCTCAGAACGCCAGGTACACCTCAGACACTCCCAGTACACCTCAGACACCTGCACCTCTGACACCCCAAGTGCACCTCTGACACTCCCAAGCACACCTCTGACACCCCAGGCACACCACCGACACTCCCAAGCACACCTGACACTCCCAGGTACAGTCCCACACTCCCAGGCACACCTGACACCCCAGGCACACCTCTGACACTCCCAGGCACATCTCTGACACCCCAGGTACACCTCTGACACTCCCAGGTACACCTCCTGACACTCCCAGGCACACCTCTGACTCAGGTACCCACTGACATTCCCTGGTACACCCCTGACACTCCCAGGCACACCTCTGACACCCCTGGTACACCCAGACACTCCCAGGTACACTTTCACACTCCCAGGTGCACCGCTGACACTCCCAGGTACACCGCTGACGCTGCCACGCACACCCTAGACACTGCCAGGCACACTGCAGACACTGCCAGGTACACCTCAGACACTCCCAGGCACACCTCAGTCACCCGAGGTGCACCTCTGACACTCCCAAGTGCACCTCTGACACTCCCAGGCACAGCTCTGACACCCCAGCTACACCTCAGACACTCCCAGGCACCCGCTGACACTCCCGGGACACTTCTGACACTCCCAGCACACCTCTGACACTCCCAGGTATACCCGACACCCCAGGCACACTCGAGACCCCAGTTACACTTTTACACTCCCAGGTACACCTCCGGCACTCACAGGGACACCTCTGACACTCCCAGGTACACCTCCGACACTCCCAGGCACACTCCACACTCTCAGGCATCTCTGACACTCCCAGGTACTCCACTGACACTCCCTGGCACACCCTGACACCCAGGTACACCTCTGACACTCGCACACCCCAAACACCAGGCACTACCTCTTTCACACTCCCAGGTACACCTCCGACACCCAGGTACACCTCTGACACTCCCAGGTAAACCTCTGACACCCCAGGCACACCTTTGACACTCCCAGGTACACCTTGACACCCCAGTACTCCACTGACATTCCCTGGTACAACCTCTGACACTCCCAGGTACACCGCTGATACTGCCAGGTACACCTCTCACACCCCAGGTACATCTCTGACACCTCCAGCACCTCTGACATTCCCAAGCAGCCTGACACCCCAGGCACACACACTCCAGGTACACCTCAGACACCCCAGGCACACCTGCTGACACTCCCAGGTCCACCTCTGACACTCCCAAGTACACCTCTGACACTCCAGGTACACCCCTACACTCCCAGGTACACCTCCGACACCCAGGTGCACACTTCTTCACACCCCAGGCACACCTCCGACACCCCAGGCAGACCTCCTGACACTCCCCAGGCACACCTCCCACACTCAGGCACACCCTGACACCCCAGGTCTCCACTGACATATCCTGGCATCCTGACACTTGCCAGTACCCTCCGATACCCCAGGCACACCTCTGACACTCCCCTTGATACTCCCAGGTACACCTCTGACACTCCCAGGTACACCTCTGACACCCTAGGTACTCCGTCATCCCTTGACATCCCAGGTGCACCGCTGACACTCCGGTCACACCGCTGACACCCCAGGCACACCGCTGACACTGGCAGGTACACCTCAGATACTGCCGCACACCCAGACACTGCCAGGTACACCACAGACACCAGGCACACCTCCAGACATCCAAGGAGCACCTCTGACACTCCCAAGTGCACGTCTGACACTCCCAGGCACACTCTGACACCCCAGGCACACCACAGACACTCCCAGGCACACCGCTGACACTCCCAGATACACCTCTGACACTCCCAAGTACACCTCTGACACCCCAGGTACACCTCCGGACACCCAAGCACACCTCCGACATTCCCAGGCACACTTCCCACACTCCCAGTTCCACCTCCGACACCCCAGGCACACTCTGACACCCCAGGTACACCTCTGACACCCCACACACCTTTGACACCCCCATACACCTGACACTCCAGGTACCCACTGATATTCCTGGTACACCTCTCTGACAACTCCCAGGTACACCGGATACTGGCCAGGTACACCTCTCACACCCAGGTACATCTTGACACCAAGGCACCTCTGATATCCCAAGTGCAGCTCTGACACCCCAGGCACACCTCTCACACCCCAGGCACACCTCAGACACCCCAGGTCACACCTGCTGACACCCCAGGTCACACCTCTGACACCCCAAGCACACCTCTGACACCCCAGGCACACCTCCCATACCCAGGCACACCTCCGACACTCCGGCACACTTCTCCACACCTGGTACACCTCCCACTCCCCAGGTCACACCTCTGACACCCAGGTGACACCTCCCACACCAGGTACACCTCTGACACCAGGTTCTCCACTGACATATCCTGGTACACCTCTGACACTCCCAGGTACACCTCCGATACCCCAGGTACACCTCTGACACTCCCAGGTACTCCACTGACATTCATTGGTACACCCCTGACACTCCAGGTACACCTGACACCCCACACTCCGACACTCCCAGGTACACCGCTGACACTCTCCAGGTACACCTCTGACACTCCCAGGTTCTCCACTGACATTCCCTGGTCACCCTCTGACACTCCCAGGTACACGTCCAACACTCCCAGATACACTCTGATACTCCCAGGCACATCTCTGGCACTCCAGGCACACCTCTGACACCCCCAGGCACACCTCTGATACCTGTACCTCCGATACTCCCCATGTACACCTCTGACACCAGGCACACCTCTGACACCCTCTGATGTACCTGTCTGTCACCCCTGATACACCTCTAACACTCCGTGCACCGCCGACACTACCAGGCTACACTGCTGTCACTGCCAGGCTAATCCTGACACTCTCAGGTCACCCCTCAGACACTCCAAGGTGCACCTCTGACACTCCCAAGCACACCGCTGACACTGCCAGGTACACCCCAGATACTGCCAGGTACACCTCAGACACTGGGTACACCACAGACACTCCAGGCACACCTCAGACACCCAAGGTGCACCTCTGTGCACCTCTGGCCTCTGAGTGCGTCTGGCCTCCCAGGCACCTCCCCTGACACTCCCAGGCACACCTCAGGCTGCTCCCAGGCACACTTCTTAAACTCCCAGGTACACCTCCGTCTCTCCCAGGTACACCTCCCCGGCCTCCCCACGTCACCTCTGCCTCCCAGGCCTGCTCAGGTACACCTCTGACACTCCCAGGTACACCCCAGACACTCCCAGGCCCACCGCCTCACCTCCCAGGTACACTTTGACTTGCTCCTGGGTGCTCCTCTGTCACTCCCTGATACACATCTAACACACCCAGGTACACCGCTAACACTCAAGGTCCACCATGACACTGACAGGTACACCTCAGAACACTCCCAGGTACCTCAGTCACTCCCAGGTACACTTCCATTGCTCCCAGGTGCACCATCAGACATCTGGGTACACCTCTGACACTCCCAGGTGCATCCTCTGACACTCCCAGGTACACCCCTGACACTCAGGCCTTATCTGACTTGCTCCCAGGTACTCCAGTGACTCCCTGGTACACCTGAGCACTCCAGGTACACCTCTGACATTCCCAGGTACACCCAGACACTCCCAGGTACACTTCTCACTCCCATTTTACCTCCCGACACTCCCAGGTGCCTCTGACACTCCCAGGTACTCCCAGTACACCTCTGACTTGCTCCAGGTACCTCTGACACTCCCAGGTACTCACTGACACTGGTACACCCCTGACACTCCCAGGTGCCACTCTGGCTTGCCTCCCAGGTACACCCAGACACTCCCAGGTACACTTCTCCTGCCAAGACACACTCTGACGCTCCCTAGGTGCTCCTCTGTCACTCCCTGATACACGTCTAACACTCCCAGGTACACCATGACACTCCTCAAGTGCACCTCTGACACTCCCCAGGTGCCTCGACACTCCCAGGTGCACCTCCAAACACTCCCAGGTACACCTCTGACCTCCAGGTACCTCTGACACTCCCAGGTTCTCCTGACATTCCCTGGTACACCTCTAACACTCCCCAGGTACCGTCCTAACACTCCCAGATACACCTCTGACTTGCTCCCAGTACATCTCTGACACTCCAGGTACACCTCTGACACCCCCCAGGTACACCTCTGATACTTTCAGGTACCCCTCATTACTCTGCTCTTGCCCACCTCGGCTTGCTCAGGTACACCTGACACTCCTAAGCCACTCGTCTGTCTGCTCCCTGATACACCTCTAACCTCCCAGGTGCACCATGACACTCAGGCCACTGCTGACACTGCCAGGTACCTCTGACACTCCCAGGTACACCTCAGGGCACTCCAAGGTTTTTTGCCTCAGCCTCCCAGGTACACCGCTGACACTGCCAGGTGCACCTCAAATGCTGCCAGTGCACCTCAGACACTGCCGGGTACAGCTGAACACTCCCAGGTACACCTCAGACACTCCAGGTGCACCTCGACACTCCCAAGTGCACGTCTGACACTCCCAGGCACCTCTAACCTCCCAGGTACTCAGACACTCCCAGGTACACTTCTTAAACTCCCAGGTACACCTCCGTCTCTCCCAGGCACCTCCCCAGCACTCCCAGGTCACCTCTGACACTCTGGGTACACCCGTGACACTCCCGGGCACCTCCTGACACTCCCAGGTAAACCCCAAGACACTCCCGTTACCTTCTCACACTCTGGTGCCTTTGACACTCCTGGGTACTCCTCTGTCTGCTCCTGATACACGTCCTGCTTTGCTCCAGGTACACCTCCTAACACTCCAGGTCCACCGCTGACACTGACAGGTGCACCTCCAGACACTGCCAGGTACACCTCCAGACTTTTCTCGGAGCACCTCAGACACTCCCAGGTACCTCACTCACTCCCAGGTACACCTCCGGCACTCCCAGGTGCCTCCTGACATCCCAGGTGCACTAAAAGCCTCCCAGGTATGTCTCTGACACTCCCAGGTACATCTCTGACACTCCCAGGTACATCTCTGACACTCCCGTTGCTCCAGTGACACTCCCTGGTACACCCCTGACACTCCCATTTTACACCTCTGACATTCCCAGGTACACCCAGACCTCCCAGGTACACTTCTCCTCCCAGGTACACCTCCGACACTCCAGGTACAGCCTCTGACACTCCTGGTACACCTCTGACACTCCCCAGGTACCTCTGACACTCCCAGGTACACCTTTGAGCACTCCCAGGTGCTCCATGACATTCCCTGAGCACACATCTGGCCTCCCAAGTACACCGCCCAGAGCACTGCCAGGTGCACCTCCGACACTCCAGGTGCACCTGCAGGCACTCAGTGCACTCTCCACTCCCAGGTGCACCTCCATTGCTCCCAGATACCTCCCAGGCTTTGCTCCCAGGTACCTCCCGACACTCCCAGGTACCCACCTCTGGCCTCCCAGGTACAGCTCTGACACTCCCAAATGCTCTTGACATTCCCTGGTACACATCTGACACTCCCAGGTACACGTCCTTTCCCAGATCCCATCTCCTGACCTCCCAGGCCCACATCCCCTGACACTCCCAGGTACCTGTGACTCTCCCAGTACACCTCTGACCTCCCAGGCACCTCCCGATACTCCCCAGGTACACATCCCCAGCACTCTGGTGTTCACTGTCCTGGTTGCATCTGACACTCCCAGGTACACCGCTGACACTCCCAGGTACACCGCTGACACTGCCAGGTACACCTCCAGACACTGCCATGAACACCTCAGACACTACCAGGTGCACCTCAGACACTTCCAGGTACACCTCAGACACTCCAGGTGCAACTCTGACCTCCAGGAGTGCACCTCTGACCTCAGGGCACCTCTGACACTCCCAGGTGCACCTCAGACCTCCCAGGCACTTCTTAAACTCCCAGGTGCCTCCGTCTCTCCCAGGTACACCTCTGGCCTCCCAGGTACACCTCCGACACTCCCAGGTACAACTCCGGCCTCCCCAGGTAAACCTCCGATACTCTAGGTACACCTCTGACACTCCCAGAGTACACCTCTGGCCTCCCAGGTACACCTCCTGACACTCCCAGGTACTCACCCCCAGCATTCACTGGTACCTGAGCACTCCAGGTACACCTCCGACCTCCCAGGTACACCTCCGACACTCCCAGGTACACCGCCTTGACCTCCCTAGGTACCTCCCCAGCCTCCCAGGTTCTCCACTGAGCATTCACTGGTACACACCTCTGACTCCCAGGTACCCGTCCAACCTCCCAAGATACACCTCCTGACACTCCCAGGTACATCTCTGACCTCCCAGGTACACCTCTGAGCACGCCCCAGATTGCCTCCCAGTACTCTGGGTACCCTCCGATGCTCCCATGCCTCTGTCCCAGGTACACCTCCTGACACTCTCACATTGCTCGTCTGTCCTCCTGATACACCTCTGCCCAGGTGCACCATGGCCTCCAGGTACACTGCTGACACTGCCAGGTACACCTCTGACCTCTCAGGTACACCTCAGGCACTCCATGGGTGCCTCCTGACACTCCCAAGTACACCGCCCAGCACTGCCAGGTGCACCTCGAATGCTGCCAGGTACACCTCGAACCTGCCAGGTACACCACAGGCACTCCCAGGTACCTCAGACACTCCCAGGTGCACCTCTGTTGCCTCCAAGTGCGTCTGGCACTCCAGGCACACCTCTGACACTCCGGGTACCTCAGACACTCCTGGTACACTTCTTAAACTCCCAGGTACACCTCCGTCTCTCCCAGATTGCACGCCTCCTGACACTCCCAGGTCCTCCCCAGCCTCCAGACACACCCGTGACACTCCAGGTACACCTCTGACCTCCCAGGTGCCACCCCAGACACTCCAGATGCCACTTCTCACCTCCCAGGTGCAACGGCCTCCTAAGGTGTCCTCTGATGCACGTCTGCTGCAGGTACACCGCTAACCTCCCAGGTCCACCGCTGACACTGACAGGTACACACTCGGAGCACTGCCAGGTACACCTCAGACACTGCCAGGTACACCTCGAACACTCCCAGGTACACCTCAGTCACTCCAGGTACCCACCTCCTGACACTCCCAGGTACACCTCCACGACACTCCCAGGTACCTCTTCAACCTCCCAGGTACATCTCTGACACTCCCAGGTACCCTGACACTCCCAGGTACATATCCTGACCTCCCAGGTACTCAGTGACATTCCCTGGTACACCCCTGACCTCCCAGGTACCTCCAACATTCCCAGGCCCCTTGAACTGCTCCCAGGCCACTTCTCACACTCCCAGGTGCACCTCCAGGCCTCCCAGGCCTGGCCTCCTGACACTCCCAGGTACACCTCCGACCTCCTGGGAACACCTCTGACACTCCAGGTACACCTCTGACACTCCCAGGTGCACCTCTGACACTCCCAGGTACACCTCTGACACTCTCAGGTGCTCACTGACATTCACTGGTACACCCCCTGACACTCCCAGGTACACCTCTGACCTCCCAGGTACACCAGGCCTCCCAGGTACACTTTTCACACTGCCAGGTACACCTCGGCCTCCTAGGTACTCCTCTGTCCTCCCTGATACGTCCCTAACACTCCCAGGTACACCATGACCTCCAGGGGCACCACCTCTGGCCTCCCAAGTACCCCTAACCTCCCAGGTACACCTCCAGCTTGCTCTGAGTACACCTCCGACACTCCCAGGTACCTCCTGACACTCCCAGGTACACCTCTGACACTCCCAGGTTGCTCACTGACATTCCTAATTTTACCTCCCAGCTCTCTGGTGCACGTCTGCCTCCCAGATCACCTCTGACACTCCCAGGCCATCTCCTGACTGCTCCCAGGTGCACCTCTGACACACCCAGGTGCCCTCTGATGCTCCCAGTGCCCTCCGATGCTCCATGTGCACCTCCTGACACTCAGGTACCTCCTGACACTCCTACGTACTCGTCTGTCACCTGATACCTCAGGTGCCTGGCCTCCCAGGTACAGGCACTGCCAGGTACCTCTGACACTCCCAGGTACACCTCAAAACTCCAAGGTGCCTCTGACACTCCCAAGTACACCGCTGACACTGCCAGGTACACCTCCAGATGCTGCCAGGTACACCTCCAGGCTGCCAGGTACACCACAGACACTCCCAGGTGCCTCAGACACTCCAGGGTTGCCTCCTGACACTCCCAGGGTGCACGTCTGACACTCCCAGGCACACTCTGTTGCTCCCAGGTGCCTCAGACACTCCCAGGTAAACTTCTTGGCTCCCAGGTACCTCCGTCTCTCCCAGGTGCCTCTGACACTCCCAGGTCACCTCTGACACTCCCAGGTGCACCCGTGACACTCCCGGGCACACCTCTGACACTCAGATAAAAACCCCAGACTGCTCCAGTTGCTTCTCACACTCCCAGGTGCACCTTTTGACACTCCCTAACTCCTCTGTCTCCGTGATACGTCCTAACCTCCCAGGTACACCTCTAACTGCTCCCAGGTCCCACCATGACACTGACAGGTACACCTCGAACACTGCCGTTACACCTCACACACTGCCAGGTACCTCAGACACTCCCAGGTACACCTCACTCCTCCCAAGTACACCTCCGACCTCCCAAAACCTCCCATTGTCCCAGGTACACCTCTGACACTCCCAGGTATGTCTCCCCAACACTCCCAGGCATCTCTGTGCTCCCAGGTACATCTCTGACATGCTCCCAGGTGCTCCCAGTGACACTCCTGGTACACCTGACACTCCCAGGTACCTCTGACATTCCCAGGTACACCCCAGGCCTCCCAGGTACACTTCTAACACCCAGGTGCCTCCGACACTCCCGTTACCAAGCCTCCTGGCCTCCCAGGTACACCTCAGGCGCTCCCAGGTGCCTCCCAGCACTCTGGGTACCTGTGACCTCCAGGTTGCCTCCACTGACATTCCTGGCACACATCTTGACCTCCCAGGTACCATGACACTGCGGTGCCTCAGACCTCCAGGTACCTGCGGCCTCCCAGTACACTTCTCACACTCCCAGTACACCTCCTGACCTCAGGTACACCTCTGGCGCACTCCCAGGTACAGCTCTGACACTCCCAAGTACTCACTGACATTCCTGGTACCTCCTAACCTCCCAGGTACCTTCTTAAACTCCCAGGTACCTCCCGTCTCCCAAGTACACCTCTGACACTCCCAGGTCACCTCTGACACTCCCAGGTACCCGGCCCAGGTACTTCTGCACTCCCAGGTAAACCCCAGACACTCCCAGGTACACTTCTCACACTCCCAGGTACACCTCTGACACTCTGGGTGCTCCTCTGACCACTCCATGATACACGTCTAACACTCCCAGGTACCTCTAACTCCCAGGTCACACAGCACTGACAGGTACACCTCAGACACCTGGGTACCTCAGACACTGCCAGGTACCTCAGACACTCCCAGGTACCTCACTCACTCCCAGGTACACCTCCGACACTCCCAGGTACACCTCCGACACTCCCAGGTACACCTCTGACCTCCCAGGTATGTCTCTGAGCCTCCCAGGTACATCTCTGACCTCCCAGGTACATCTCTGACACTCCCAGGTACTCAGTGACACTCCCTGGTACCCCCTGACACTCCCAGTTACACCTCTGACTTCCCAGGTACACCCCAGGCCTCCCAGGTACACTTCTCCCACTCCCAGCACCTCCGACACTCCCAGGTACAGCCTCCTGCTCCAGGTACACACCTCTGACACTCCCAGGTACACCTCTGACACTCCCAGGTACACCTCTGACACTCCCAGGTACTCCTGACATTCCTGGCACATCTGACACTCCCAGGTACACCTCTGACACTGCCAGGTACCTCCAGCACTCCAGGTACACCTGCGACACTCCCAGGTACACTTCTCACACTCCCAGGTACCTCCGACACTCCCAGGTACCTCTGACACTCAGGTACACCTCTGACACTCCAGGTACACCTCCCCATCTCCCAGGTACAGCTCTGACACTCCCAGGTGCTCACATTCCTGGTACACCTCTGACACTCCCAGGTACGTCCAACACTCCCAGATCCATCTCTGACACTCCAGGTACACCCCTGGCCTCCCAGGTACCTCTGACTCTCAGGTACACCTCTGACACTCCCAGGCCTCCGTCCTCCAGTACCTCTGACACTCCTAGGTATCACTCTGACACTCCCTGGTACACTCTCTGGCCTCCCAGGTACACATGCTGCTCTCGGTACCATCTGACACTGCCAGGTACACCTCTGACACTGCCATGAACACCTCTAGACACTACCAGGTACCTCAGACACTTCCAGGTACACCTCAGACACTCCAAGGTGCAACTCTGACCTCCAGAGGTGCACCTCCTGACACTCTGGGACACCTCTGCCTCCCAGGTACACCTCAGACATCCCAGGTGCACTTCAACTCCCAGGTGCACCTCCGTCTCTCCCAGGTGCACCTCTGACACTCCCAGGCCTCCGACACTCCCAGGTACCTTCGACACTCAGGTAAACCTCCGATGCTCCTGGGTACCTCTGACACTCCCAGGTACACCTCTGAGCACTCCTGGGTATTCCTCTGACCTCCCAGGTACACCTCTTTCCTCCCTGGTTCTCCCCTGACGACTCCCAGGTACAGATCAGGCCTCCCAGGTACACCTCCCAGGTACACCTCTTACACTCCCAGGTACTCTGTGACACTCCCTGGTATTCTCTGACACTCCCAGGCACCTCAGACACTCCCAGGTACCTCAGACACTCCCAGGTACACCTCAGACACTCCCAGGCACCTCTGGCCTCCCAGGTACACCGCCGGCTTCTGCGAGGACACCTCCTGACACTCCATGTGCACCTCCGACACTCCCAGGTACACCTCTGACTCTCCCAGGTGCTCACCTGACTCCTGGTACCCCCTGACCTCCCAGGTGCACCTCCGACACTCCCAGGTACCTCTGACACTCCCAGGTTTTCCCGACATTCCTGGTACACCTCTGACTCAGTGCCGTCCAGCACTCCAGAACACCTGTGACACTCCCAGGTACATCTCTGACATCTCCAGGTACACCGCTGATAGCCAGGTACACCTCCGGCCTGCCAGGTACACCTCGAATACTGCGGTGCCTCCAGATGCTCCCAGGTACACCTCCAGACACTCAGGTGCACCTCTGACGTCTGAGGTGCACCTCTGACCTCCCAAGGCACACCTCTGACACTCCCAGGTGCCTCTGACACTCTCCAGGTACCGTCCAACACTCCCAGGTACCTCAGACACTGCCAGGTGCACCACAGACACTCCCAGGTACACCTCAGACACTCAAGGACACCTCTGACACTCCCAAGTGCCGTCTGACACTCCCAGGCACACCTCTGACACTCCCAGGTACCACAGACACTCCCAGGTACACCATGACACTCCCAGATACACCTCTGACCTCCCAGTCTCTGACACTCCCAGGTACACCTCCGACACTCCCAAGTACACCTCCGACATTCCAGGTGTACTTCTTACCTCCCAGGAACACCTCCGACTCCCAGGTACACCTCTCTGACCTCCCAGGTACACCTCTGACACTCCCAGGTACCTCTGACACTCCCAGGTACCTCTGAACCTCCCAGGTGCTCACTGACATTCACTGGTACACCCCTGACCTCCCAGGTACACCTCCGACACTCCCAGGTACACCTCCGACACTCCCAGGTACACCTGCCCAGCCTCCCAGGTGCCTCAAGCACTCCCGGTTTCTCCACTGACATTCACTGGTACACCTCTGACACTCCCGGTACGTCCAACACTCCCAATACACCTCTGACACTCCCAGGTACATCTCCTGACACTCCCAGGTACCCTCTGACACCCCAGGTGCACCTCTGATGCTCCCAGGTACCCCTCCGATGCTCCCATGTACACCTCTGACACTCCCAGGTACCCTCTGACACTCCTCCTGTGCTCCGTCTGTCACTCCTGATACACCTCTAACCTTCCCAGGTGCTGCCTTGACACTCCAGGTACCTGCTGACACTGCAGTGCACCTCTGGCCTCTCAGGTACACCTCAGACACTCCATGGGTGCACCTCTGACCTCCAAGTACACCATGACACTGCTAGGTGCACCTCAGATGCTGCCAGGTACACCTCCAGACACTGCAGGTGCACACAGGCACTCCCAGGTACACCTCCAGACACTCCAGGTGCCTCTGACACTCAAGTGCAGTCCTGACACTCCCAGGCACCTCTGACACTCCCAGGTCACCTCAGGCACTCCTGGTACCTTCTTAAACTCCCAGGTACACCTCCGTCTCTCCCAGGTACACCTCTGACACTCCCAGGTCCCTCTGACACTCCCAGGTACACCTGGCACACTCCCAGGTACACCTCTGACACTCCCAGGTACACCCAGACACTCCAGGTACACTTCTCACACTCCCAGGTACACCTTTGACACTCCTAGGTGCTCCTCTGTCACTCCTGATGCACGTCTGCCCACACCCAGGTACGCTAACTCTCCAGGTCCATGACATGACAGGTACACCTCAGACATGCCAGGTACACCTCAGACTGCTCCAGGTGCCTCAGACACTCCCAGGTACACCTCAGTCACTCCCAGGTACACCTCCGACACTCCCAGGTACACCTCCGACACTCCCAGGTACACCTCTGACCTCCCAGGTACATCTCTGACCTCCCAGGTACACCCCTGACACTCCCAGGTACATGTCGGCCTCCCAGGTACTCAGTGACACTCCTGGTACACCCTGACACTCCCAGTACACCTCTGACATTCCCAGTACCCCCAGACACTCCCATCTCCTCCCAGGTACACCTCCCGGCCTCCCAGGTAGCCTCCTGACACTCCCAGGTACCTCCGACACTCCTAGGAACACCTCCCAGCCTCCCAGGTACACCTCTGACCTCCCAGGTACACCTCTGACCTCCCAGGTACACCTCTGACACTCTCAGGTACTCCACTGACATTCACTGGTACACCTGACATCCCAGGTGCACCTCTGACGCTCCCAGGTACACCCCAGACACTCCCAGGTGCACTTTTCACCTGCCAGGTGCCTCTGACACTCCTAGGTGCTCCTCTGTCACTCCTGATACACGTCTAACACTCCCAGGTACCTCAACCATGCTCCCAGGTACACCTCTGACACTCCCAGGTACACCTCCGACACTCCCAGGTACACCTCCGACACTCCCAGGTACACCTCAGCCTCCCAGGTACACCTCTGACTGCCTCCCAGGTTCTCCACTGACATTCCTGGTACACCTCTGACACTCCCAGGTACCCGTCTAACACTCCCAGATACACCTCTGACACTCCCAGGTACATCTCTCTGACCTCCCAGGTACACCTCTGACACACCCAGGTACACCTCTGATACTCCCAGGTGCCCTCCGATACTCCCATGTACCTCTGACACTCCCAGGTACACCTCTGACACTCCTACGTATCGTCTGTCACTCCTGATACACCTCTGACACTCCCAGGTGCCATGACACTCCCAGGTACACTGCTGACACTGCCAGGTACACCTCTGACCTCCCAGGTACCTCAGACACTCCAAGGTGCACCTCTGACACTCCAGTCACCGTGACACTGCCAGGTACACCTCCAGATACTGCCAGGTACACCTCAGACACTGCCAGGTACACCACAGACACTCAGGTACACCTCAGACACTCCAAGGTGCACCTCTGACACTCCCAAGTGCGTCTGGCCTCCCAGGCACCTCTCTGACACTCCCAGGTACCTCAGACACTCCCAGGTAACACTTCTAAACTCCCAGGTACACCTCCGTCTCTCCCAGGTACACCTCTGACACTCCCAGGTCACCTCTCCAGGTACCCGTGACACTCCCAGGTACCTCTGACACTCCCAGGTAAACCCCAGACACTCAGGTGCCACTTCTCCTCCTCCCAGGTGCACCGGCCTCCTAGCTACTCCTCTGTCACTCCGTGATACCACGTCTAACTGCTCCCAGGTACACCTCTAACCTCCCAGGTCCACCATGACACTGACAGGTACACCTCAGACACTGCCAGGTACACCTCACACTGCCAGGTACACCTCAGACACTCCCAGGTACCCCTCCTCCCCAGGTACACCTCCGACTCTCCCAGGTACACCTCCGACACTCCCAGGTACACCTCTGACCTCCCAGGTATGTCTCCTGACACTCCAGGCACATCTCCGGCCTCCCAGGTACATCTCTGACACTCCCAGGTACTCCAGTGACACTCCTGGTACACCCTGACACTCCAGGTACACCTCCTGACATTCAGGTACACCAGAACCTCCCAGGTACCTTCTAACACTCCGGGGTACACCTCCGACACTCCCAGGTACACCTCTGACACTCCCAGGTACACCTCTGACACTCCCAGGTACCTCTGACACTCCCAGGTACACCTTGACCTCCCAGGTACTCCCACTGACATTCCTGGCACACATCTG
>NW_024718697.1:0-82500 GCF_018991925.1 Homarus americanus
AGGCACCCCAGGGGACCACCTGAACTTTAGGCACCCCAGGGGACCACCTGAACTTTAGGCACCCCAGGGGACCACCTGAACTTTAGGCACCCCAGGGGACCACCTGGTCCTAGTACCCCAGGGGACCACTCTGAACTTTAGGCACCCCAGGGGACCACCTGAACTTTAGGGCACCCCAGGGACCACCTGAATCTTAGGCACCCCAGGGGACCATTACTCTGAACTTTTAGGCACCCCAGACCACCTGAACTTTTAGGCACCCCAGGGACCACCTGAACTTTTAGGCACCCCAGGCACCTGAACTTTTAGGACCACCTGAACTTTAGGCACCCTTAGGCACCCCAGGGACCACCTGAACTTTTAGGCACCTGAACTTAGCACCCCAGGACCACCTGAACTTTAGGCACCCCAGATCACTTCTAGGCACCTAGGATCACCTGAACTTTAGGCACCCTAGGATCCTTGAACTTAGGCACCCCAGGACCACCTGAACTTTAGGAAGGCACCTGAACTCCTTAGGCACCCCAGGGGACCACCTGAACTTTAGGCACCCCAGGGGACCACCTGAACTTTAGGCACCCCAGGGGACCACCTGAACTTTAGGGAACCAGGACCACCTGAACAGGGGACCACCTGAACTTTAGGCACCCCAGGGACCACATAGGCACCCCAGGGACCACCTGAACTTTAGGCACCCCAGGACCACCTGAACTAGGCACCCCAGGGACCACCTGAACTTTAGGCACCCCAGGGACCACCTGAACTTTAGGGCACTTTAGGCAGGGACCACCTGAACTTTAGGCACCCCAGGACCACCTGAACTTTAGGCACCCCAGGGACCACCTGAACTTTAGGCACCCCAGGGACCACCTGAACTTTAGGCACCCCAGGGACCACCTGAACCAAGGGAACTTTTAGGCACCCCAGGGAACTTTAGGCACCCCAGGGACCACCTGAACTTTAGGCACCCCAGGGACCACCTGAACTTTAGGCACCCCAGGGGACCACCTGAACTTTAGGCACCCCAGGGGACCACCTGAACTTTAGGCACCCCAGGACCACCTGAACTTTAGGCACCCCAGGGACCACTCTGAACTTTAGGCACCCCAGGGACCACCTGAACTTTAGGCACCCCAGGACCACCTGAACCACCCAGGACCACTTGAACTTTAGGCACCCCAGGGACCACCTGAACTTTTAGGCACCCCCACCTGAACTTTAGGCACCCCAGGGACCACCTGAACTTTAGGCACCCCAGGGCCCCTTAGGGGAACACCTGAACTTTAGGCACCCCAGGGACCACCTGAACTTTAGGCACCCCAGGACCACCTGAACTTTAGGCACCCCAGGGGACCACCTGAACTTTTAGGCACCCCAGGGGGGGACCACTTCCTGAACTTTAGGCACCCCAGGGGACCACCCCAGGGACCTGAACCACCCCAGGGACCACCTGAACTTTAGGCACCCCAGGCACCCCAGGGGACCACCTGAACTTTAGGCACCCCAGGGGACCACCTGAACTTTAGGCACCCCAGGGGACCACCTGAACTTTAGGCACCCCAGGGGACCACCTGAACTTTAGGCACCCCAGGGACCACCTGAACTTTAGGCACCCCAGGGACCACCTGAACTTTAGGCACCCCAGGGGACCACCTGAACTTTAGGCACCCCTAGGGACCACCTGAACTTTAGGCACTCCAGGGACCACCTGAACTTAGGTCTTACATCACCACCGTTATAGCCCTCCCCTTCTCTCACTCCCCTTTCTCTACCTCTCCTCCCCCTCTCCCCCCTTAGTTTCTACCCTTATCCCGGCTCCCCACTGTCTTATGGTCCGTGTGTGCGTTAGTGTCAGTGTAAAATATTTATTATGTAATAATAATAATAATAATAATTAACGGTTTATTGAAAGAGCTTGGCAGCCAGAAGGCTGAAAATATACAGTTACATATTTGGGGAATGGGTTACGAATTACAAATAATATACAAGTGACATAAGTGACACAAATAAGACATATAGTAACTTATAGTAACTTAGATGTGTGTGAGTATGTGTGTAACTGTGTATGTATGTATGTATGTATGTATGTAGGTGTATGTGTGTGTGTGTGAGAGAGAGAGAGAGAGAGAAAGAGAGATACTTGTGCCTTTTTATCCCTTACTCTCTCAGTCCTTATTTTTTTTTTCCATCCCTAATAGTGCCAAGTGCCAGGAGTGCCAGGCCAGGGTCAAAGAGGGTCACACTGAGCTGATCCTTGGCGACAGATTTGTGTGTGTGTGAGTGTGTGTGTGTGTGTGTGTGTGTGTGTGTGTGTGTGTGTGTGTGTGTGTGTGTGTGTGTGTGTGTGTGAGTCGTATGGTCTCCTGCATACATTGTCTTGTGTTTACTTAGCTGTTTTTTCTGTCTCTCTCTCTCTCTCTCTCACTCACTCTCTCTCTCTCTCTCTCTCTCTCTCCCGTGTAGCGAGGTCATCTGTAAGTGTGATCTGTAGTGAGGTCTGTCGGCCAGCTGATGGGACCGTAGATACACACACACACACACACACACACACACACACACACACACACACACACACACACACACACACACACACACTTTTCCGCTACGCTGGCCTCCCGACCTCCTGATTTTACACTGGCTTGCCTATCTTTTTGTTGTCTATTGACCTCCAGCTGGCCTCCCCAAAAGCCTTTCAACCTTCTAACCTCCTTCTTACCTCCCTCAAAAGCCCTCCAACCTCCCAACTATCCTCCTATCTCCCAACCTCCCTCCGGCCTCCCCAAAAAGGCCCTCTTGCCTCCCGACCTCTCTCCTGCCTCCTCCAAAAGCCTTCCAACCTCCCATCAATCTCCCACCAGCTTCCCAACCTCCCTCCGGCCTCTCGACCTCCCACCGTCGTGTTTAACTGTAGAGAGAGAGAAGCGAGGGTATAGAAAGGAGAAGAGAATGACGTGTGAATGATAGAAGAATGAAAGAATGACACGAGAATGATTGAAAGAATGATAGAAGAATGAAAGAATGACACGAGAATGATTGAAAGAATGATAGAAGATTGAAAGAATGACACGAGAATGATAGAAAGAATGATAGAAGAATGAAAGAATGACACGAGAATGATAGAAAGAATGAAAGATTGAAAGAAATCCCTGAGCGCTATTGGCCAGAATCACCACTGATGAAATCACTGAAATCTCTTAATAGGTGGTGTAAGAGCCTAAGCGGAGAGGGAATAAACTTGCATGCCCTTACTTCCTCTCATCCTCAAGAAGTCATCCGTTGAGTGGCACTTAACATAGAAGGGGAATATATAGTTGAGTTTGTCAAGTATGAACGTTATGTTACTGTTCTTAAGAGTTCAAACGAAGAAGAATGTGGAGACGATAAATGAACGATGTTGTTGATTGTACTTGATAATTACGTTCTTTCCACTGAATCACTACATGGAAGGTGTTGGAAGAGGGGTGGGGGAGAACATAGTCGAGTGAGAGGTTAATGTAAATAATCCTGGTCTTGGTATGGTTGATGGTGACGTGGTTGGCGGCGGTCCAGTGCTGGAGGCTGAGCTGGGTGTACTGGAGGGCGCTGTAGACAGGACTCACATTGTCAACACTGATATACTCCTCCATGGTGAAAGAGAGAGAGAGAGAGAGAGAGAGAGAGAGAGAGAGAGAGAGAGAGAGAGAGAGAGCTGGGTGGTAGGGTGAACGAGTGAGGTAGAGAAGGAAGAGGAGAGAAATAGGGAAGAATTACGGAGGGTTAACAGGAAGTGGAGAAGAAGAAGAAGAATAACAAGAAGACAGGGAGACGAAGGGAATATTACAGGGAGGTGGAAAACATATAAGAAGAGAAGACGAAAGAAATGGAAGAAATGAAAATAGGTAATGAGGAAATCAAAGATGGGAAGTGAGAGATAATGAAGGATAGTAATGAATCAGTACTACATATTTGATGATGACTCAATAGTTGTCACCATCTCTGAGACACCATCACCACGAGGCATCATCACCACGAAACACTATCACCATCACCACGAGACACTATCACCATGAGACACTATCACCATCACCACGAGACACTATCACCATCACCACGAGACACTATCACCATCACCACGAGACACTATCACCATCACCACGAGACACTATCACCATCACCACGACGAAACACTATCACCATCACCACGAGACACTATCACCATGAGACACTATCACCATCACCACGAGACACTATCACCATCACCACGAGACACTATCACCATCACCACGAGACACTATCACCATCACCACGAGACACTATCACCATCACCACGAGGCATCATCACCACGAAACACTATCACCATCACCACGAGACATGTACAATACAAAGTTATAAAATAGTTGTCCACACTTCAGACAAACGTCATTTATATAAGATTATTATGTAACATTAATGACGTCTATATATATATACCTAACTAACTTAAATATATATATGTATACTGTTATGTATATTTGATCCAGTCCAGTTGTATTTATCGTATACTCTTGGTTACTCAGTCGTATAAACACCGGCACTTGTGTGGTTGTATCATGTTATTGTCCTTTTTGGGTCGCTTAATTTAGTGTCTGTACTCTGTCTAGTTTCTCTCGGTCGAATGTATTTTTTTTTGTTACTTTTGGTTGATGATAGTAACTTCAACACAGAGGTCAAAATGGTTAATGGTCAAACATATGATAAGGGTTAAGGTCAGAGGGGCATCACTTAAAGTCATCCCATAGTAGGAAGCGTCATTGATTATGTAACAGATTGTTGCGAAATTATAGCAGGTGAAAGAGATCAGCTTTCTCCAGTTATCAAATTACTCTTGGTCATATTACTCAAGTGATCACCTGAGGTCAAGTTCAAAGGTTATCAGACGCTACCTTGCTCTAATGTCAATAAATGTTACCTGACCTTTACCACTTAATCGCATCTGGTCTACCTTGGCCGATAATAGGCACCATCTTTTATTTGGTCAGTATTAGACAAAGGTCAAAGGTCATCGAGAAAGTTCACGTTCGGACCCTTATGTTTGCAATTGACTGCGGACGTATGAAGACCTGCTAGACGGAGCACATCTTTTTTGTGTAGTTTACTAGCTTCATTACTAGTTACGTCTACTTGGTTTTAGGGTACCATGTTTGTACGTTGTGTGTGTGTGTGTGTGTGTGTGTGTGTGTGTGTGTGTGTGTGTGTGTGTGTGTGTGTGTGTGTGTGTGTGTGTGTGTGTGTGTGTGTGTGTGCAATAATAATAATAATAATTAACGGTTTATTTAAAGAGCATGGCAGCCGGAAGGCTGAAAATATAGAGTTGCATAATTGGGGACGAATAATATACAAGTAACATAAGTGATACAAATATGATATATAATAACTAGGTGGGGAGAAGGTCATACTACAGGGCATTTCAACATAGTGACAGTGCAAAAAGGTAAGATTGACTGGGAGTGAATACACTGGTTGATTACAAGTTATTGATAATTTTTACAATGGTTGGGACTGGGCTGTTCTTATAGCGATCAGTACGTGTACGTGTTTGTGCAGTGTGTGTGTGTGTGTGTGTGTGTGTGTGTGCGCTTTCGAATTTATGATTGGAAGAACAAGCAAGTAAGTGTTTTTGTTTCAGTGAGTTTGTGCACAAACAGGAGTGTGTATACACATGTTTTAATTAGAAGGCACCGCCAAGTGTAGCTATACATGGAGCTTACTGTAAAGTTTTGTTGTTGTCAACACCTGCCTCACCCTGTGTTGTGGTCAACACCTGCCTCACTCTGTGTTGTGGTCAACACCTGCCTCACTCTGTGTTGTGGTCAACACCTGCCTCACCCTGTGTTGTGGTCAACACCTGCCTCACCCTGTGTTGTGGTCAACACCTGCCTCACCCTGTGTTGTGGTCAACACCCTGTGTTGTGGTCAACACCTGCCTCACTCTGTGTTGTGGTCAACACCTGCCTCACTCTGTGTTGTGGTCAACACCTGCCTCACTCTGTGTTGTGGTCAACACCTGTGTTGTGGCCTCACTCTGTGTTGTGGTCAACACCTGCCTCACTCTGTGTTGTGGTCAACACCTGCCTCACTCTCTGTGTTGTGGTCACACACCTGCCTCACTCTGTGTTGTGGTCAACACCTGCCTCACTCTGTGTTGTGGTCAACAGCTGCTTCACTCTGTGTTGTGGTCAACACCTGCTTCACTCTGTGTTGTGGTCAACACCTGCCTCACTCTGTGTTGTGGTCAACACCTGCCTCACTCTGTGTTGTGGTCAACACCTGCTTCACTCTGTGTTGTGGTCAACACCTGCCTCACTCTGTGTTGTGGTCAACACCTGCCTCCCTCTGTGTTGTGGTCAACACCTGCCTCACTCTGTGTTGTGGTCAACAGCTGTTTCACTTCTGTCGTCGCACATGTGTTTAACACATAAAACATAGACGTTTAGCTTCTCTTATAATGTAAGAACTGACAACACATTTATAACCTTTATCAGTTATGACTAAAACAGCGTCACCATTCAGTATTAATCAGCCACTGTAAAACCTATCTGGTGTTTCAACTACACATAAGACAGTAGACAGTATTAAATAATGTTTTAGTGTGTTCATACATATTAATCTTACAAGTCCTTGAGGAACCGCTTGTTTTAGTATAAAATAATTCCACGGGCTGACCTTTTCATCAGCCAACGAGTTTTCAGTATTTAAATTATAGTAAGACTGTTGGGGTGACCTACCATTTTTTTGTGTTAGTTTTATCTTTTTTCATAGGTCACAGCAGTTCGCTTGCAAGTTTCAGTAACTTGTCAGTGTTGGAAGTTTAATGGAGCCATTGTCTTTGAGATAAGTTGTTGTTACTTGGACGTGAACTAATCAGATTGCAGAGAATATCAATCTCGGGAAGCCAAAGTTTGTGTAATTGACCTTAACTACCACGTGAGCTGCAGAGATAACCAAATATTTAGAAAGTACGAGACTTTTCTAAAAATTGAGTTTTATGTGTGCGCATGTGTAATAATAATAATAATAATAATAATAATAATAATAATAATAATAATAATAATAATTGACGGTTTATTAAAAAAGCTCTGCAGCCCGAAGGCTGAAAATATACATTGGACATAAATGACTTATTACATACATTGGTGGTTTAACAAAAGCCTTCATTAGAGAAAGGTAAACATACAGTGAACATACAGATTAATGTAGGTGTTGAACAGCAAACACGTAGTGTAGTAACTCCCTCACAGATGGTGTTATGAGGGGCATCACGTGGTGTAGTAACTCCCTCCCAGATGGTGTTATAAGGGACCTAACGTGGCGTAGTAATTCCCTCACAGATGGTGTTATGAGGGACCTCACGTGGTGTAGTAATTCCCTCACAGATGGTGTTATGAGGGACCTCACGTGGTGTAGTAATTCCCTCACAGATGGTGTTATGAGGGACCTCACGTGGTGTAGTAATTCCCTCACAGATGGTGTTATGAGGGACCTCACGTGGTGTAGTAACAGATGGTGTTATGAGGGCATCACGTGGTGTAGTAATTCCCTCACAGATGGTGTTATGAGGGACCTCACGTGGTGTAGTAATTCCCTCACAGATGGTGTTATGAGGGACCTGACGTGGTGTAGTAATTCCCTCACAGATAGTGTTATGAGGGACCTGACGTGGTGTAGTAATTCCCTCACAGATGGTATTATGAGGGGCCTGACGTGGTGTAGTAATTCCTCACAGATGGTGTTATATGAGTGAGGTGTGGTCCTAGGCCTTCCTATCGTAGACGGATTAACACATCGCTGGTTGTTGTTGGGTCTCACAGGCCGTTATCACTGGGTACCTGGGACCTCACTCTGTGAAGGTAACTTAGGTAAGACTCAGCTGTTACTGTTGAGTTGTTCTCACTGACTTAAGCACTGTTCACCACTGTTCACCTCTGTTCAACACTGGTTCCATTCATTTTCTAAATGAAATTGTAACTTCTGGCGAGAACTTGTTGATATTCCGGTGGGAGGAGGGTTCAGGGGAGGGAGTTGGTATGGGCCAACTTAACAGTTGACCTGACTGCTCCCAGAGGAGCGCCAGGTTCGTCTTAACCCTTCGGTGGTCAAGGATGTGTGTGTGTGTGGGCGCGCACGCGTGAATGCGTGCGTGCGTTCGTACGTACGTACGTACGTACGTTCGTTCGTGCGTGCGTGCGTGCGTGCGTGCGTGCGTGCGTGCGTGGGCGAAAAAGGAAGATCAATTATTCCTATTTTACCTGCATATTTAGGTTTCATCTGTCAGGGTACACTATATGATTTTACTTTTTTTCAGCTTTTGAATTCTGGATGATACCCCAAAAGCTTTAATCAGTTCACCTCAAACTTGCAACACTTCAGGTCGTCATTAAGCTTATGCTTTAGGTCTCATTAAGCTTATACTTTAGGTCGTCATTAAGCTTGTACTTTATGTCGTCATTAAGTTTATACTTTTGGTCGTCATTAAGCTTGTACTTTAGGTCGTCATTAAGCTTATACTTTAGGTCGTCATTAAACTTGTACTCTAGGTCGTCATTAAGCTTATACTTTAGGTAGTCACTAAGCTTGTACCTAAGGTCGTCATTAAGCTTATACTTTAGGTCGTCATTAAGCTTGTACTCTAGGTCGTCATTAAGCTTATACTTTAGGTCGTCATTAAGCTTATACTTTAGGTCGTCATTAAGCATGTACTTTAGGTCGTCATTAAGCTTATACTTTAGGTCGTCATTAAGCTTATACTTTAGGTCGTCATTAAACTTGTACTCTAGGTCGTCATTAAGCTTATACTTTAGGTAGTCATTAAGCTTGTACTTTAGGCCGTCATTAAGCTTATACTTTAGGTAGTCATTAAGCTTATACTTTAGGTCGTCATTAAGCTTATACTTTAGGTAGTCATTAAGCTTATACTTTAGGTCGTCATTAAGCTTATTTCCATTGGTAGTGTGTTCGTTATCATAAGGTATATTAACTACGCCTTCATACATTAGTTTCGCATGTGAGTGGGCCGTGGTCAGGTGGTGAGGAGCATGACCAGGTGGTGTGGATCGTGGTCAGCTGGTAAGGAGCGTGGTCGGGTGGTGAGGAGCGTGGTCAAGTGGTGTGGAGCGTAGCCAGGAGGTGAGGAGCGTTGTCGGGTGGTGAGGAGCGTGGTCAGGTGGTGTAGAGCGTGGTCAGCTGGTAAGGAGCGTGGTCGGGTGGTGAGGAGCGTGGTCAAGTGGTGTGGAGCGTAGCCAGGAGGTGAGGAGCGTTGTCGGGTGGTGAGGAGCGTGGTCGGCTGGTGAGGAGCGTGCCAGGTGGCGTATATAGGGTGACCAGGTGTGTTGTTCCGGCAGAAGTCTTTTAATTAGCTAGGGTCTTGTAAGATCTCTTTGGGTTTTTACACTACTGTTGACGTCATTTCCTAATGTTATCTCCGAAATGGAAGTCAGTTTCGTACTTAAATTCACGAACAATTTCATACATATATTCAGGGTGGCTGAGCTTTGCATAATAATAACAATCTATAAGAATGTCGAATAAATCAGATAAGAACATGAGAATAGAAGACAAAATATTGTACGAATACAAAGTGTGTAGACAGTTTATACAGTACAAGAATGTATTACAGCCTCAGTGTACAGCCACTATACTACAGCTGAGTCATGACATGTACTGTAAGCGCACACACATATATATATATATATATATATATACAACGTTCTGAATGTAATTAATCACATAACGAATATATATATAGCTTATGCTGATAGTATTTTTTATATTACTTACATATATACCTAGACATGTACAGAGTGTCGTCACGCACCCCAAGTATCACAGCTCACCAACAAGTGTATCAACGTTACCAAGTCGTAGCATGTGTCCCATATGGTTCGCTGTTTGACCAATTTAGCTAGACACGGTTCAGTTATGGAATAGCGGATGCCACAGGTCACAGCACGTACCATACCGTTGTTACTATAGAGAGTTCAAGGGTCTATTTATTTAATCAGAAATCAAACAGTTAAGTTGGTAATTCGTATTAGACACATTGACATCACCTTTACAACGTCAACTTCATATCACAAAATTAACACAACACCAGAACCTTCACTCAGTCACACTCAGGTTCCACGTCTAAAAACTCACTACAGCCCTGGACACATGTCAGTGACCTTGGTTGTAAGAGTGAAGTAAAAAAAAAAAAACTTACAATACGGGTTCCAGTATATGACAGCTTCTATTGCCACACAAATATCTTTACAATTTCGTGTTAGACAATGTGACACAGTACTGTAGATGAAGGATTTTGACACCCCCACCGGACCTATCTGTAAAGCTACATAGATCTAAAACACTAGTAATGCACTTGTAAAATTCTAAATCATCTCGTACCCAAAATGCACACAAGACCTCGGAAACATTTTGAAAAGAAACCTTACCCAGGAGCAGAACAGAACCCCTCTTGTGACAGAAGTTCCTTAATTATGTCAAATACACAAAAACAAATCCTTAATTATTCCAAATACGTAACAACAAATCCTTAATTAGGTCAAATACGTAACAACAAATCCCTAATTAGGTCAAATACGTAGCAACAAATCCTTAATTATTTCTAATACGTAACAACAAATCCCTAATTAGGTCAAATACGTAGCAACAAATCCTTAATTATTTCTAATACGTAACAACAAATCCCTAATTAGGTCAAATACGTAGCAACAAATCCTTAATTATTTCTAATACGTAACAACAAATCCCTAATTAGGTCAAATACGTAGCAACAAATCCTTAATTGTTCCAAATACGTAACAACAAATCCATAATTAGGTAAAAAATTTAAAAAAATCCATAACTAGGTCAAATATGTTATCGCTAAGCCTAAACGATGTCAACAATGTGATAGCGGTTCTGATCTCAGGTTATCAACTCTGATGGACGTATCGCTAAGTCTTTCTGACCTTCTGCACACTGACTACATTATTGAGTAAATCGTTACACTATTGGCTGTAACTTTTAAGGGGAGAGACAACTGATGGGAAGGCGACAGTAAAGGTAAGGAATAGAAGAACTAAAAAGAGTTGGAGTAAAAGATAATGATAAATAATAAGAAGAAACATTAAGAACCAGAATGAGAGCAAAGATAATAACAAATAATAATAACAAATAATAATAGTAGTTGTAGTAGTCATCAGAATTATAGTTTATAAAATATCATCTTTTTTAGTGTTTTACTTTTTATTTTCCTTTATTTTCGTATAAATAATTTCTTCTTTTTCTTTATTTTTTTATTTTTATTCTTATATTATTTTTTCTTTTATTTTCGTATTTGTTTTATTTTACTTCTCTATCATTCTGTTTTTTTTTTTTTTTACTTTTTATTATTTTTATTCATTTTTTTATCTTCATCTTTTTACTATTATTAACGACTTGTGTAGGAAACGACCTGATTATGAGACGACCTGTGTACGGAACGAACTAGTTACGAGATGACCTGTGTACAAGACGATCAGTATACGAGACGACTTGTATATCAGAGGACCTTTATACGAGACGACCTGTAAACGAGACGACTTATAAATGAGACGACCTGTGTACGAGACGACCAGTATATCAGACGAACCTTCATATAAGACGTCCTGTGTACAAGACGACCTGTGTAATATACGACTCA
The DNA here is from genome assembly GCF_018991925.1 of Homarus americanus. Classification (NCBI taxonomy): domain Eukaryota; kingdom Metazoa; phylum Arthropoda; class Malacostraca; order Decapoda; family Nephropidae; genus Homarus; species Homarus americanus. Next base: position 11,679 of record NW_024718697.1, read on the forward strand.
TCAGTACACCTCTCCACAGCTTCGACCAAATTGTGGGTTACATTGACTGAGAATATTGTTAAAGGTGACTAACTAACTTTCTAAATGGCTGTTCCAACTTCTTTAAAGACATCGTCGAAGTAGTTACATCTTTGTCCAGATATTAAATTGATGAGATTGAGAAGGTCAGATGAGATGAAGCATGTCAGATAGAAATGTCAGGTATAGATCTGACTGACTTTTGTGCTTTATTCACGTCTAAGTATCGTATTAGTATAATTAGAGCAATAAAGCCAAATCGTAACTTTATGACGGAATTAACTTGTAACCAAACGTTCGTAACTGTAACTCTATGACCCTTACAACAAATCCCTTTTAACGTTTTGATCTTTATTCTTTTATTTTGACACATAAAAACTCGTAACTTTCCCGAACCAGTGATTCTAACTCGATAACAGTTGTAAACGCGGCTCAAACAATCTTGTCGCTACTTGTTTGAACATGTTCGCAACGCGTGGAAGCTTGTGTGTGCGTGTGTTAGATCGTGTGCACGCCTTTAACGTGTAAGCTTGCGTGTGAATTTTTCTGGTGTACGTATGTAGGTTTTTGTTTTGTTAATTTGTGTGTATATATGAGGCGAGTGTATGCGTATGTGTGAGTTGTGTACGTGTGTGAGGTGTGTACATGTGCGTGGTTGTGTACTTATTTATGAGGTTGTGTTTTTGGAGTTTGAAGCTGTTTTGTGAGTGTAAAGTTGTGTGTACATGGGGACGTTGTGTATACGTCTGATTTCGTGTGTGCGTGTGAGGCTGTGTGAGGGTATGTGTATATGTGAGGTGTAAATGTGAAAGCCTTTGTGTTCTTGTGTGCACCTTAACCTAACCTAACCTAACCTAACCTAACCTAACCTAACCATAGTGATAAGTGCCTGAAGACCAAACCAGTGGAAACACATAGTTACATTCAGTAAAACAATGAGAGAAATTAATCCTACGTAAAAACAAAATTAAGACAGAAAGGTTGAATATCTACTGAAACCACAAGAAAACAAAAAAATATACAAGACGCCAGAGTCAGGATACCTCTATAAACAAACAAACAAATGAGATAAACAACCAGCTAAGAACTAAACAACAACAACAACAACAACACAAATAACGGCACATACAACAACATAATTGCAAACAACATAAAAACAACAGTAACAACAACACAAACAGTAACAATAACAAAAACGACTACAGCACAAACAACAACAACAACAACAAAAACAATAAACAAGCCACGGGGGATTTGTTGAGTCACTACTAAGATCCTGAAGGTGTAGTCTACTCCATCATGCCCCCTGTGTACCGTAGTCTACTCCACCACGCCCCCTGTGTACCGTAGTCTACTCCACCACGCCCCCTAGTCCAACGATGTGTAGTCTCTCCCACGCCCCCTGTGTACCGTAGTCTAGTGTGCCGTAGTCTACTCACCCCCCTGTGTACCGTAGTCCTACCCACCACGCCCCTGTGTGTGTGTGTAGTCTCTCCACACGCCCCTGTGTGCCATCAGTTCGCCCCTGGCCAGTACCGTGTACTAAGTCTACCCACCACGCCCTGTGTACCGTGTCTCCCACACGCCCCTGTGTACCGTAGTCACCCACACCAGTCTACCTCCTGTGTGTCCGTAGTCTACTCCCCACGCCCCCTGTGTACCGTGTCTACCACATCCCTCCCTGTGTGCACCACGCCCCTGTGTACCGTAGTCACTTCCACCACGCCCTGTGTACCACCCATGTGTACTACTACTCCACCATGCCCCCTGTGTACCGTAGTCTACTCCTCATGCCACCCCAGTCTACCCACTGCATGCCCCCCCTGTGTACTGTGTACCCACACCCCTCTACTCCACCACGCCCCTGTGTACCGTAGTCTACTCCACCACGCCCCCTGTGTACCGTAGTCTACATCAGTCACTGCTCTGCAGTTCACTCCACCACGCCCTGTGTACCGCAGTCTACTCCACCATGCCCCTGTGTAGTACCGTAGTCTACTTCCATCATGCCCCCTGTACCATGTGTCTACTCCACCACGCCCCCCTGTGTACTGCAGTCTACTCCCACCACGCCCCCTGTGTACCGTAGTCTACTCCCACCACGCCCCTGTGTACCGTAGTCTACTCCACCCACGCCCCCCTGTGTACCATAGTCCACTCCACCACGCCCCTGTGTACACTCCCACCACGCCCCTGTGTACTGCAGTCACTCCCCCTGTGTACCGTGTCACTCACACACGCCCTGTGTACTCCACCACACTGTCCCATGTCAAGTCAGTACCTGTCACTGTCGTGTCAAGGTGTATAGTTATGTGTGTGTGTGTATGCAGCCGTGTTAAGTCATTGTGATATCCGTCTCTCCCTCCGTGGCACTCTCCTAATCCGTGGCACTCTCCCTCCGTGGCATTCTCTCCTCCGTGGGCACTCTCCCTCAGGCCTCTCCTCCCCCTCGTGCCTCTCACCTCCACTTGGCACCTCCCCTCCGTGCTTCCTCCTCCCCCCCTTCTCTCCTCCCATTGCACTCTCCCCTCCACCTCTCCCCTCCCATGCTCTCCCCTCCATGCACCTCCCTCTGTGGCACCCCCCCTCCGTGGCACTCTCCACTCCCTCCGTGGCACCTCCCCCTCCGTGCACTCTCTCCCCTCCGTGGCACTCTCCTCCGTAGCTGGCACTCCCCTCCCTCTCCCTGTCACCTCCCTCTCTCTCCCATTAACTCTCCCCTCCATGTCTCCCCTCATGGCACCCCCCCTCCGTGGCACTCTCTTCCTGGCACTGCACTCTCTGTGCACTCTCTCCCCTCCCGTGGCACCCCCTCCTGCCCTCCGTGGCTCTCCCTCCGTGGCACTCTCCCCTCCGTGGCACCTCTCCTCCCGTGGCACTCTCCCTCCTCCGTGGCACTCTCCGTCCTCCATCCTCTCCGCTGCACACTCTCCTCTCTCGTGGCACTCTCTCCCCTCCGTCCGTGGCACTCTCCCCTCCGTGGCACTCCTCCCTCCCGTGTACCTCCCTCCGTAAGCACTCTCCTCCCGTGGCACTCTCCCTCCCTCCGTGGCCTCTCTCCCTCCGTGGCACCTCCCCCTCTCTCCCCCGTGGTCTCTCCCCCTCCGTAATCTCCCCTCCGTGGCACTCTCCCCTCCCTCTCTCCCTCCTCGTGCACACTCCTCCCTCCTGCTCTCTCTCGTGGCACTCTCTCCCTCCCTCTCCCTCTACTCTCTCCCTCCGTGGCTCTCCCTCTCCCCTCCGTGGCACTCTCTCCTCCGTGGCACTCTCCCTCCGCTCTCCTCCAGGCACTTCCCTCCGTGGCACTCTCCCTCCGTGGCACTCTCTCCGTGGCACTCTCCCTCCGTGTGGCCTTCCTCCGCACTCTCTCCTCCGTGGCCTCTTCCCTGGCACTCTCCCCTCTCCTCTGGCACCCCTCCCCCCTCCGTGGCACTCTCTCCCTCCGTGGCACTCTCCTCCAGCTTTAGTTTGTCGTGGCACTCAAGTGGCACCCCCCTCTGGCACTCTCTCCCTCCGTGACGTGGCACCCTCCTCCGTGGCACTCTCTCCCTTCACCTCTTACACTCTCCCCATCCTTCTCCCTCCGTGGCTCTCTCATCTCTCCCTCCGTGGCTCCCTCTCCTCCTCCCATGCACTCTCCCCCGTGCTCTCCTCCCCTCCCCTCCTCCGTGGCACCTCCCCTCCGTGGCACTCTCACTCCACCCTCCGTGGCACTCTCCCCTCCGTGGCACTCTCTCCCCTCCAACACACTAGTTTGTCGCCTCAAGGTGTTGACACATCTTCTTCCCCGCCTCTTACCGCCCCCATCATTCCCGTACTCCCCTCCCCTCCCTCTCCCGTTGCTCTCACTCTTCTCCTTCCCTCTTCCACCCGTCACTCACCCCTCTCATCAACCCTACTCACTCATCCCTCTCACTCACCCTCTTGTCCATCCTTCCCACTCATATCATCCATTTTCCCCTCTCATCCCTCCCACCCATTCCCTCTCTCATCCCTCTCATCCACCTCTCTCATCACCCTCACCAACCTCTTCTATCATCATTCTCACTCTTACTTGTATTCCCCCCGACCCCACTTACTTATCCCCCGCTACTCACCCATCCACTCCACTCACCCATCCACCCCACTCATCTATCCTTATCCACTCCCTCTCATTCATCCCTCTCCCGTACGCCAAAGATCCTGTCTCTATTGGTTTACACATCCCCCCCTCTTCTCTCTCTCTCCTTAGCTTCTCTTTTTTCTCCTCTTAATTCTCTGTCTCCTCCTCTTCCCTTTATCTCTTGCTCATCATCCGTTTCCTCTTCTCTTACTTGTTCTCCCTCTTCCTCCTTCTTTATCTCCTCCTACCCTCCTCTTCCCCTCCTTTTTAATCTCCTCCTCCTCCTCCTTTTCTCTCCTCCTCCTCCTCCTCCTCCTTCCTCCCTCTGTGGCTCATTAAGACGACGCTGAAGCTTCCGTGATAGGAAAGGTGTCTGTCCGTCCGTCTGTCTGTCTGTCTGTGTCTGTCTGTGTCTATTTTTATCTGTCTGTGTCTGTCTGTGTCTGTCTGTGTCTATTTCTGTCTGTCTGTCTATAGAAACAATCGTTGGTGGACAAAATAACTCGCTGTTATTTACGGTAGGTTTGGTTAGTCATGTACCCGCCCTTTCTTACCTTACTGATGGATGTCTTGTTGTTTTGCCACTGAGAAATATGTATTTTTTTTTCTTTTTGATCGTATATATTAACATAGTCTCTCTCTCTCTCTCTCTCTTATCTTGTATTATGCCTTCTGCTTTATCATCGTCCATGTCATTTCTTTGTTTTATTCTGGATTGTTTTAATGACCTGTTCTTCTGTTGCCTTCCTCGACCTTTCTCCCTGTCAACACACACACACACACACACACACACACATCTCTCCCCTCATCTCATTTCCCCCTTTGGTCCGCCTTCACCCAGTTTCTATTCCCCTCTTCTCGCTTCCCTCCCCTCCACTTTCTTCTCCTCTTCTTCCTTCCCTCCACTTTATTCCTCTCTTCTCCTGCTCCTCCTCCTCCTCCTCCTCCTCCTCCTCCTCCTTCTCCTCCTTCTTGCTCTCCCCTCCCCTCCTCTTCCCTTTCCTCCCCTCTCCCTTCTCTCAACCTACGTACAACATTCTTCCACTTCCCTCTTTTTTTCCATCTCCTTTCCCTTTCTTTCCCTCTTTTGCTCTTCCATAACCTACCTTTATTTACCTCCTCATCTCTCTCTCTCTCCCCCCTCGTCTTCTACCCTTGTTGTGTCTTCCTCCTTCTTCCTCCTTTATCCTCTTCCCTTACTCATCATCACAGTTATGTTTTCTTCCCCTTCCTTTTCTTCCTCATCTGTCACATCTTCACCTGAAAATACCCCTCTGAACTTTATCCTGCAACACACACACACACACACACACACACACTCTCTCTCTCTCTCTCTCTCTCTCTCTCTCTCTCTCTCTCTCTCTCTCTCTCTCTCTCTCTCTCTCTCTCTCTCTCTGGTTCTTTTAACTTCTCCTTCTCGTAAATATTTAACAGTTAATCGTCACCCCATCACTCCCAGGCCACTTAGTTCAGTACTCAATACTTGTAACTTGTTCCAATATGTCCAGATTAGTCCTTTTGTCTATGTTTGTATTTTGGTTTTTATTTTATCCTCTTCGCCACTGGTCAAGTCCCCTATCGGTTGGCCAGTTCTCTGTTACGCACTGTTGTTAAGTACTTGAACATGGGCCAGTGTTGATCTTCGGTCACAAAACACACTGGCAAGTTCAGGTTATTCCAAGAGTTAATAATTCGTACTCTAGAAAAGTTACCTTCTGACAAGTTTCTTTCCTTGAGACTTGTTTAACTTGAGACCGTGACCTATTTAAGAATGGTTTGAGGTCAGAGGTCAAATAACCCAAAACATACATTATTTTGTACCACATTGGCTTGAGAATATTCTTGTTTCTTAATTATGCTTCATTTTAATTATTATAACCATGGCCGAGGGTGATAGGTAGATATTAGCGATCGGTGTCTGCCTGTCTGTTGCCTGCTTGCCCGTCTGTCTGTCTATAATCAAAAGTTTCCCTAATCTACTCGTCAAACAGTGTTAAACGTCTGTATATCTGACCTCTTGTAATCAAGCGTTTATGTAATCGACTCGTTTCCCATCTGTCACAAGGAATTTCACGCAGCGAGATAGAAGTGTCGTGTATTGATGGGTGGTGTATACTGCCTCACGTAGTTTGGTTCTTCTTTGGTGATTTTTGACGGTGTTACTATCTGTTTCACCAGCCACACCCGGGGAAGATAATATGACCTCTTCCCCTCACCCACTCGTATATATTCCCCTCTTCTTACTCTTCCCCTTCCTCATATATTATAATGTTCTCTCTCTTCCCCTCTTCTTCCTAGTTATATATAATGATCTCTTCCCCTCTTCCTCCCCTTTCCCTTCCTCATTCCTCAATCTCCTCTCTCCTCTCTTGCCTCTCCCTCTCTCCCTCACCCTACCTTCTGATCCACTCGCTACCTCATCCTCCTCCTTTGCTCTCGTTTTTCTCCTCCTCCATCTCCTCCTGTTCCTCCTCCATCTCCTCCTCTTCCTCCTCCTCCTCCTCATTTCTTCCTCTTCCTCTTCTCTCTGGATGGGTCGTCGCCCGGAGGTGTTGACAAGCGTTTGCCTGGTGTTGACTAGGGGAAACAGGCCCTCCATACTGGTGGTGAGTTACCCCTTTCTAGGTGATGAGTTACCCCTTCCTAGGTGGTGAGTTACCCCATCCTAGGTGGTGAGTTACCCCTTCCTAGGTAGTGAGTTACCCCTTCCTAGGTGGTGAGTTACCCCTCTTTGGTGGTGAGTTACCCCTCCTTGGTGGTGAGTTACCCCTCCTCCTAGGTGGTGAGTTACCCTTCTTCCTAGGTGGTGAGTTACCCTTCCCTAGGTGAGTGAGTTACCCCCTCCTGGGTGGTGTTAGTTACCCCTCCCTTCTTAGGTGGTGGTTACCCCTTCCTGAGGTTGACTAGGTGGTATCCTAGGTGGTGAGTTACCCCTCCTAGGTGGTGAGTTACCCTTCTAGGTGGTGAGTTACCCCTTCCTTGGTGGTGAGTTACCCCTTCCTAGGTGGTGAGTTACCCCTTCCTTGGTGGTGAGTTACCCCTTCCTTGGTGGTGAGTGCCCTTTCCTAGGTGGTGAGTTACCCTTTCCTAGGTGGTGAGTGCCCTTCCTTTGGTGGTGAGTTACCCCCACCCCATGGTGGTGAGTTACCCTTCTGAGTGGTGAGTTACACTTCCTTGGTGGTGAGTTACCCTTTCCTAGGTGGTGAGTTACCCCTTCCTAGGTGGTGAGTTACCCTTCCTTGGTGGTGAGTTACCCTTCCTTGGTGGTGAGTTACCCCTTCCTAGGTAGTGAGTTACCCTTCCTAGATGGATATTACATTTCTCTGTCTGTCCGTCCCTTCGTTCATCTGTCCGTCCGTTCGTTCGTCCGGCCTCCCCAGAACTCCTTTCCGTCCCCAGTCAGACAGACAGCCTTAGACAGACCCGTCATCTCAACACAAGTTTCTGTCATAAGCTCCCACAAGTTACCTCCCCTCTCTCCTCTGCTTACCTCTCTCTCCCCTCTCTCCCGTCTATTCCCTGCCTACCCTCACCCCTCACCCCTCTCTTCCTCTCTCCCTCTCCTCACCTGTCTATACTTCCCCTCTGTGATCTCCCTTCCTATCCCACTTTCTTCTTTCTTCTTATTCCTTATTCCTCCCTCCCCCCATCTCTTCTTATCCCTTCCCATCACCACTTCCCCTCGTCCCCTCCCCTCATCTCCTCCCCTTATACCTGCCCCACCCCTGTCTTTTCCTCTTCTTTTCCTCTTCCCCTTCTCTCAGCTCTCCCCTATTCCACCCCTCATCACTTCCTTCATTCCTTCCCCTCATCCCTCCTCATCACTTCCCTTATTCCTTCCCCTCATCTTTTCCCCTTCTGCTCTTCCCTAAAGTGTCGTAATCCTTGTCGACTGTTGATGACATAAGTTGATCTCAAAAGGTAAATATTATTTATTCTTCATCGAGTGTTTCAACTTTGTTATTAGTTTATGTTGACGAGTTACTGATGTGTGGGTTAGTGTTGTGGGTTGATATGGGTTAGCGTGTTGTTGGTGTGGTGTGGGTTGATCTATTGTGGGTTGATGTGGGTTAGTGTGTTGTAGAACCTTATTTTTAGTACAAAATTACGATTCACCTGAAGTTTAGACATTCAAGAAGTTTATTTCACCTGAGATTAACTAACCTAACCTAACATCTCGGTAATCGTCTTCTCGTCGTCATCGTCGTATTTTCTTGTTATCTTCTTGTCGTCGTCTTCTTGTCGTCTTCTTGTCTTCTTCTTCTTCTTCTAGTTCTCATCGTCGTCTTCTTGTCGTTGTCTTCATCTTCTTGTCATCATCGTCTTCTTGTTGTCGTCACCAAATTTCATACAATTATTCATCAAGACACAAGATGATGGTTGTACGTGGTAGAGGTCAGAGGTCACGGATATGAGAAGGGCGTGAATGAGGTCAATTGGTCAACGTTTTCCTGACTCACCCAGGCGATGATGATGATGATGTGTGTGTGTGTGTGTGTGTGTGTGTGTGTGTGTGTGTGTGTGTGTTAGAGACATTGTTGTGTATATTGTTTACATGGTTCTGTCTCGGGTTTATTACAGTGGGTGGTTGGGAGGGGGTGAAATACCGCCATGACTATACCCACTTACAAAACACTGCCAAACCCTCTAACTACTACTAATAATCCTACCATAACTACCACCAACTACACACACACACTACTACCATCAACCACAACAGTACTGCTGTTCAAGAATGTGTTAATGACCATACCACCTGAATGATTGGTTTTGGTCACCACGTTCACACAAGTTTCTCTCCCCTATCGTTATCTTCCTTTCCCTTCGTCTCCTTCCCTTCCTCTCCTTCCTTTCTTTCCCTCCCCTTCTTTCTCCTTCATCACCTTCTATATTCGGTCATCGACCTTCCACCTCTTCCCCCCCATCCGCCCTGTTGCTGTCTCCCCCCCTCACCCCCACCACCCCCTCACCCCCACCACCTTCAATTCAGCAACTTGACACCTTCCCTCTTCCCCCAACCCCCTTTCTTCTTCACGTTTCTTTCATCCCCTCTCCCTCTTCTCCCTCTTTCAGTTTCTCCTCACTCCCTTTTCTTCTTCTTTTCCCCTCACGCCATTATCTCCCTCTCTACTACTGCTCCCACTCCCCACTCTCTCTCATCCCTCTCCCCACTCCCTCTCATCTCTCTCCCCACTCCTGCTCTCACTCCCTCTCATCCCTCTCCTCATTCCTGTTCCCCCTCCACCACTCCATCTTATTCCTCTTCCTCTCCCCTTCCACTCATCATCTCCCCCCCTCCCTCCCCCTTTTCCTCCTTTTCCCACTCGTTTTCTATCCCTCCCCATCTCTTACTAAGAGTTGTGAGGGCGTAGGGATGTGCAACTGTACGCCCGCACTCGCCGCCCACACTCCCCTTCCCTAGTGCTAATTAGTTGGTCTGCTCTTTGGAGTGAGGGAGGCGACCTATTCCCTTTACACGTGGTATAACAAGGCAGAGCGGCCGTCTTTACCTCCCCCTGGGCCACGAAAGGCCAGTTGCAGCTCCGTAACCTCCCCCTCGCTCTCCCTTCTCCCCTCCCTCTCTCCCTTCCTACCAAGCCTTCCTCCCTACTACCTACGTCAAGGGTTCCAGGTCCTCCTCCTCTACCTCCCCCCCACCAACCATATCCCCCTCTAGGCGGGCTTCCTCCCGTTCTACTTTCATGAAGCAGTTTGTGTTGGGGTGGTTGTTGGAGGGGTATTGAAGTGGGTGTTGGGAGTGGTTGTTGGAGGTGTTGGAGTGGTTGTTGGAGGGTGTTGGAGAGTGGTTGTTGGAGAGGGGTGTTGGAAGTGGTTGTTAGGTGTTGGGAGTGGTTGTTGGAGAGGGTGTTAGAGTGGTTGTTGTTGGAGGGGGTGTTGGAGAGTGGTTGTTGCATGGAGGCTGTTAATTAAGTAGTTATTGGGTTGCTGAATCACCAGTTATTAGAACAGTCATTAGCAGGGTGGTGGTGGTAGAGACGAACGAGAGTAAGAGGAGATATGTAAGACTTTATCAGACTATCCCCCAACCACTTATTTATCAGCCTTCCCCCTTATTATTCTTTTTATCTTGCCTCTTCTCAATCACCTTACCGTCTCCACACGCAAAAAAAAAAGCCTTTTGAATTATCAGTCCAGTCTCAAGAGCCTAGAGAATTCAGTTATCTGTTTGTCTGTCTGTCTGTCTGTCTGTCTGTCTGTCTGTTTACAGGTATCTATATTTATTTTTTAGGACCATAATGTTCATATTCTTCTTCATTCGGACCATAATGTTCATATTCTTCTTCATTCGGACCATAGTGTTATCTTTCTTCCTTTTATCAGACCATAATTTTTACCTTTTTCGGACCATTTTGTTATTTATTTTCTATCCTAAACGTGCGAAATTCATGCTATTGTCGCAGTGAAAAAGTGATTTTTTGCACGGGAGTCAAAACGGGGTCATGACCTCGACTTTTCATCACACTCATTGTTGACGTGTCGAGCCAGACTCCTATTCCCATAGTGTGTCTGAAACCTCCAGTCCTGTCATAAATTTCCCTCGTCCACCCAAGTAACAAATTACGGAGAGAGAGAAAAAGGGAAAGAGAAGGTGGAGTGAGAGAGAGGGGAGAGAGAACGAACGAGGTATAGGGAGTGATAGAGGAGAAGAAAGAGAAGGGGGAGAGAGAGAGAGAGAGTGAAGGGGAAGAGGTAAATGTAGTGATAGAAAGAAAGAGAAGGGACGAGAAGTGAAGGGAGGGAGGAAGAAAGAGAAGGGGAAGAGGCGAAGGGAGGGAGAAAGAGAAGGGGAAGAGGTAAAGGGAGGGAGAAAGAGAAGGGGAAGAGGTAAAGCGAGTGATAGGGAGAGACAGACGGAAAGGTAAAGAGAGAGGGGGAGAGAGAGAATAAAGGGAGAGGGCGAGAAAGAAGGGGAAGGAAAAGGGAGAGAGAGAGAGAGAGAGAGAGAGAGAGAGAGAGAGAGCGAACAACAACAACAACAACAGTGTCCGAGAAACTTTCAACAAGTAACCAGAACCTCATCTGCAACTCTACCCGAAGACTTGTAGCCACGACTCCTCCAGCAACTAGCCCGAAGGAGACCGACAACGGCCCTTCCACCCCGATGATCCCCGATGGGAGATGACGAAAGATTCAGGGAAAACGGAGGAGGACGAAGAGTAGAAGGAAGAGGAGGAGACGACTGGAGACTCAATGTGTAGCAAATATGAACGGAGTGGAGGGTGAGCGTGGTTAATATATTATGCTACTGTGTCTTCAGGGAGTCGTGTCGGGGCCTCAGGGGGTCGTCGGCAGGCAAGGCGACACCTCCCAAGTCTGAAGGTGACGCGACCTGACGCTGTTGTGGCGTGGTGGTGTGTCATGTTGGTGTAGTGGTGGCGGTGGTGGTGGTGGTGTTGTTGTTGGTGTGTTGTTGTTGTTGTTGGTATGTTGTTATTGTTGTTGGTATGTTGTTATTGTTGTTGGTATGTTGTTATTGTTGTTGGTGTGTTGTTGTTGTTGGTGTTGTTTGTGGTGGTGTTTTTGCTGGTGCTGGCGGTGTTACAAAAGTTATTATTTTTGTTGTTAATTATGTTGTTGTCTGATGTTACCTGTGATTGGCTCCAACAAACCACCTGTGTTATATATATATGTGGCCTGTGGTTGCAATAACAGGAAATAACTTGTTCTTGATGGTCATGATGATTAGTTGTGTTTGATGGTGCAATTGGTGCTTTTCCTACGTAAACTTATCACCTTTGTTTTCCTTCTAATATAATAATCAAGTTTCTCTTTCATTTACCAACTCCTCCCAGACCATATCCTGCAAGTCAAAATATCTCGAGGGATGAATTATTTACTAACCCTTCAACACTTAAATGAACGAAACAAAAAAACTAACATTGTATTTGTCGACCTTGAGTGTTGTGGTAGACGGGGGGGCGTGGGAGGGGGGAGGGGGGGAGCCTTCAAAGAAAACGCCCGTGTTGATGTTAATATATGTATTACTTAAACTTGAGGTTCTCTTCAATTTCCTACGTGTTCCTTGTCTCTCGTAGTTCAAGTTTAGCTCATCTCTAACTTTCTTTCTTCTTTTTTTCATCATTTACCTTTCATTCCTCTTTCATCTCTCTCCTTCTTTGCTTTCTCCTATAGTTCCTCAATATTCTTTTATTATTTTTCTTTAAATGCATAACACTTCTTTTCCTTCGTTTCCTTTGCTACCTTTCATGATTTATTTTTCTTATTTCACTTATTCCATCTTCTCTTTCACCTCACTCTCCTCCCTTTCCTTGCTCTACTTTTCCTTCCACTTCCCTGCTCTCTCTCTCTCTCTCTCTCTCTCTCTCTCTCTCTCTCTCTCTCTCTCTCTCTCCCATGCATGAATACCACTCAACTGGACAACAATAACAACAATAACAACAATAACAAACTGAACTGACCAATAAGAACTACGGGGACCTCTCATCATTGACCAATCATAGAGCGTCTTTCCAAACCCGTATTTTTATTTAACACACTCACATACACGACTGACCTAGACTCCATAAACCTGACTCAATATATATATATTTTATCCTATTTATATACGTGGATATATATACAAGCTTAGAAGATGTGTATACTTGGAGATGGCGACCAATAAAGGGAGAGGTGGAAGGGAAGGAAGGGATGAAAAGAAAGGGGAGGTGAGAGGGAGAGAGAGTTGGGTGGAGAGGAAGCGATGGGAGGGATGGAAGGGAGAGAGAGAGAGGGGTAAGAGGATAGGAGAATACTGTGTTGGTGGAAGGAAGAGAAAGGAAACGGAAAGGGTGGGAGGAGGAGCTAGTAGATGGGAAGGGGTATGGGAGGAATGGGAGAGAAGAGAGAGGCATTGAATGACGGATGGTGAAAATAGATGGGAAGGATAGGGAGAGAAAAATAACAGGAAAATAAAATGGACGAATGATGGAATAAGGAGAAAAAGATGGAAAAGGAAAAGGTGCAAGAAGGAGAGGGAGACAGTGGGGTGGGGGGAGGGAAGGAGGCAGGAGTTGAGACGGTATGTATGGGGAGAAGTCGTAAGAGAATTTGGCTACCCTGAGGGGGGAGTTGGCCTGAGGGGGAGGTGGTCGAGGTGGTCGAGGGGAGGTGGCGAGCGAGGTGACGAGGGGGAGTTGGTCGAGGGTCTGGCTGAAGGAAGGAGGAGGAGGAAGAGAGAGGGAGGGAGGGAAGGAGGGAGGGAGCGAGGGAGGGAGGGAAGGAGGGAGGAAGGGAAGTGAGAGTGGAAAGAAAATGAATGAAGAAATGGATAAGGGAGGTGGGAAGAGGGAGGAGGAGGAATGATGGAGAGTGTGAAGGAATACTAGGAAACAAGAAGGAAGTGAAGGGAGGAAGAAGACTAGGATGTAGTGATTGAGGGAGAGGGGAAGAAGAGGTGGAGGTAGGGAGGGAGGGAGGGAGGGAGAGAGGGAGACAGGTAATGAGAGACCAATTATGATTAACAACAGCTAAGTCTACAGGTAACCACATAGTCTGGATCGAATTACCTGCTAACCTCCTTGGCTGATTCCTACACCCAATTTTACAATTAAATAGTTGGGTGCTATTTACTACTTACTCTATCAAATAATACTACACTGATTCAATGTTACCATGGTACTATAGTGTTACCATATTGCACTCCAGTAGGTACCACATTAAGTATCGTACCTGGAAAATCCATATAAACTAGATTGTACTCAGGTCAAGATCCGATTCAATGCAGGATGAGACTTGTTTAGAGGTTGTGAATTTGACCCTGAACTTTGACCCTGAACTTTGACACTGAACTTTGACCCTGAACATTGACCCTGAACGTTGACCGTGAACGTTGACCCTGAACGTTGACACTGAACTTTGACCCTGAACGTTGACCCTGAACATTGACCGTGAACGTTGACCCTGAACATTGTCTCCGAACTTTTACCTTGAACTTTGACCCTCTGACCCCCGAAAAAACTGAACACCACTTGAGGAATGTCACGGGAAATATTTAAGTCAAGCATGTACATTATATTGTTCCTGGCTTATTCTAGTTACGCTGCCATATATTATGTAGCCAAATACTGAAGGTGTAATTGGTACATGAATATAATACTTACATGAATACAGTAGGCGTAGAAATAGATACATGAATATTTAGATGCAACAGGTACCGGTAAATAAATGGATACAGTAGGTACTCGGACAGACAGACAGATATAATTAGAGAGAGAGAGAGAGAGAGAGAGAGAGAGAGAGAGAGAGAGAGAGTAGATACGGAGTACAGATTTCTGCCAAGGTTATTGTCTGGGTGAATCTCCGTAACACAAACCTATAGTCTCATTAGCATATTCATTAAACCCATCATTCTACTTTAAGGACTTCTTAACGTGGGCAAGAAACCCTTTATTCCCCACTAAAATACCCCTAATGTAAGTATGAAATCACTTAAATAACCCCTCAAAACCCCTTTACCAACACTGTTTACCGTAGTCAGTGTGGCCAGGTGCAACTGACAGTAAGACGCCTCACAAGACGCCTAAGATGGTGTTAAGTGGTGTAAGAAGATGAAAGGTGACGAACACTCCTGGCACGACCACCTCACTGCTGCAATCAATATAATAGTCCAACTTCTCAAAGTTATTACATTGACCGGAGAACACCAAAGTTGATGCTTCGGCTTGTTCGTACACCCCCCCTCTACCTCCCTCCTCTTCTCCTCTTCCTTCCCTCCCTCACTTCTTCTTTCCCCTCCCCCCTCCCTCCCTAATTCTCTACCTCCTCCTCTCTCCTTCCCTTCCTCCTCTTCTCCTCTTCCCTCCCTCTCTCTCCCTCCCTTCCTCTTTCTCTACCTCTTCCTTCCCTCCTTCTCCAATCGTCCCTCCCTCCCCATTTCTCTACCCTTTCCCTCCCCCTTTCTCACCTCTTCCCTCCTTCCCTCTTTCTCTCTACCTCTTCCCTTACCCTCTCTCTTCCCTCCCTGCTCCTGCTGTCATAGTGATCTTATGTCTTGGCACTGTACGATGTTCTTTGGCACTACAGGATGATGTGTATTGAAATATGTCTGGCTTTACGTCAGTGCCTCGTTGCTGAATGTTGTTGCACTCCTGAACATTCAAAGGCACTCCAGTATGATGAGGCACTGATGGAAGCTCGATCTGTATGACCTTTATCAGTGAAATCATCAACGTGTCACTGATGATAGCCGTATTGTACTGCAGACCGCTTTCTATCACTGCACTTATCACTTTATGAGAATTTTCTCTGTACCATTGCACACTCTCCATTGTACCACTATCCATTTTGTACCACTGTCTCCATTGTACCACTGTCTCCATTGTAACTGTCCTCGTTGTACCAACATCCTCGACGAGAGCACTGGAACTTTGCTAATTGTTAGTGAAGTATTGGTCTTGCGTGGAACTACGGCGGTGGCGTGGTGGCGTGGTGACTACTGATGTCCTGTAAGGTGCTTTGGTTCTTCCTAGTTTCTGGGACATCTGACTGTTAGAGGGTAAGTCAGGTATGTGGTAGGTAGTTGTTGTCCAAAATATCTGACTGCTAAATGTTATGTCAGATATGTAGTAGCTGATGATTTCTAAAACATCTGACTGGTAAATGGTATGTTGAATGGTTACTAAATATTGTGAGAGTTGTGATCGCTGGTATTTCTGGAGGTAGTGATTGACTAGGGGTTCAAAGTTCAGTAGGAATGTGATTGATCAAGGGTTCAAAGTTCAATGGATGATGACCATAGTTGAAGGTTCAATGGGTAGTGATCAAGGTTCAAGGTTCAGTTATTACCTTGGTACACATATTCATCATTCTCAACATATCGTTTACGAGTTTCCTTTTTTCATTACTCTACATCACCTATTGAATTATTGGTCACTTTCCTTAACGTCTTGGTATAGATAAAACAATCAACCTGGTGTATAAGAGCGTCACAGATCCCCCATTGCTCAGTGCCGTGATTATGATGACTGGTGGTGTGTGTTCTATAACCAACTCCACCACCGTCAGGAGCTGGCTGGTATAGTCTCCACAAGTACTGTATGTTATTGGTGATTGACTGCCTCCTGCCGCTCCGGGGTCTGCTTGCTTGCTCTCCGTGGCTGTGTGGTGTAACTTTGCCAGGTCGTCTTGGACTTGGGAAGTGCTTTGCTTGCTTCCTACGTCTGTGTGGATAACTTTGGCCTTCACTGACCCTCTGCCACGTCTTGGGTTTGGAGGTTGCCGCTCTTCCCTCCGGCTGTGTGTAATTGCCCAGTTAAGCTCGTCTATGGCCTCGGGGATGCTTACTTCACCTGTGTATCAATAATCTCAATGTGCTAGGCATACGACTACATGAACTTGAGATTAAGGTCTGTAGAACGTTTACCTGCTAAGTGATTTAATTAAGGTTATCTTAGATGGAAGCACAATGGGGGGAGCTGTTTGATATTTTCGGGGCCCGGCTCATACCTTCCTGTATACAATGGCGCTAACGAGAGAATCTGTTATAATGTCTCCCGTTGTTTTTCATTTGGTTAACGACTCGTAGTGAAAGGGTCAAGTGAGAAACTACAGTATATTAATATCCTGGCACCAGTCATCTCTCTACTGAAGGCTGTTTCTTCGTACTCTGTGTGTTGTGTTGTGTTGTGTTGTGTTGCGTTGTGTTGTTGACTGTTTCAGTTTCAGATTTAGTCTTCTCAGTGTTGGTCGAAAAAATCTAGTCATTAAGTTAGTATGATTAATTATTATTATATATCTACTTTGTTCTCAACACTTGTACATATATTAATCTGTTGCCATCAAAAGACATCTTCACCACACAAATTTCCTATCCAGTTTCATCAGAATCGTTACAGATCTTTCCCTTTGCTTAACATATCACGTTTACGTATATAAGTTATTTTGATCTTATGACACATCCTGAGTGTGATGTATCTTGCACTGTTCTACCTGAGTATTAACTTGATTTCTGTGTTGTGCATGTAGTTGAGGTTTAATGTCTGGTGAGTGGCCAGTTGTGTATGTATGTATGTATGTATGTATGTATGTAAGAGATGTGTAAGTTTTCTGCGTCGAAATGATGTGTGTGTATGTGTGTGTGTGTGTGTATGTATGGATGAATGCAAGCGATAGGTACTGCATGTATGGAAAAGCTTACCTGTGTCCCGTATTTAGTATATGTTTTTATGAGAATTATCCTGTCGCTCCTTAACACACACACACACACACACACACACACACACACACAAAGAAAATAACACATCCTTGCAACACTGCGCCGGGTCGCTATGACAACCAAGGTCGCGGCATCAACAGAAAGACGAGATAAATGTCGTGATGTTAAACCAACGAGAAAGAAGAGTTATCCTGTCTCTTGTTAAGAATCGTCGTGGTCGTGGAGGGTGTGGCTGTGAGAGTCCTGGGACTTATCTGGAAAGGACAGCAAATGTATTTGTATTTTATTATTAAAATAAATTGCGGCTGGGAAGAAAACTGAGTACTTTTGTCAGTATATTATTTATTTGTTTTAGTGTCACCAGGGGAGGATGTGCCCTGAGAAGAAGACTTTATATCCACGTTAGACTTACCCAGTGCACCATGGAGTGTACCAATCATGTGGCCACCTGGGTCTGACGACACCTATCACAGACAGGTTAAGGTAGAACAGTAGTTTAACAGCGAGGATACTGACACAGCCACACTGAAGGGCAGAGTCAGAGACAAACACATGGTCAGTGTACTCAGTATATACAGTAGATATGGAACTGGGGTAATGACTATAATTCAGTACCAGTCTAGTGACGTACAGCTTCCTGGTAACTACAGTGAGTAAAGCTAAGTCTGCACCTCGTATAGAGTAACATCATGTAACAGCAGAGTAACAACAGAACTACCGCAATTACACATTCCTCATAGAGTCGTATTTTAAGACTTTATACTACTCAGTGTAATTATCTTAGGTGGACCGCCCGCACTGTAGTTTCTGTTATATTTCTGTACAAAATCAATGAATACATCAGTGTACTGTACCTTACGTCCGTACATACAGCAGCTTTAGTTTTCACTGAATTGAACATAAGACAGGAGAACAACATTACAATCTTCCCGTTTCGATTATACTTCGCATTACAGACCTTTGGGAGCCCCGGTTGCATCTACAGTACATTAAACACACTTTAATGAAGGTCTTGTCCAATTCTCTTATGCTGCTACCCATCTACTGCTATAGGGCGTTAATTAGGAGTCAAAAGTCTTATCTTCTCGTGTATAGATACCATCGTTGATTAACTTAACGCTGTCGATATCAGTTGGGAAATACGTTCACCTTGCTGCTTAATTATGGATTGATTGATTTGGTTCGTCGCCTCAGAACGGTCACACCTGTATTTTGCTCCTCCACCTTCATGTAACTTTTTTCATATTTATTCTCCGTTGTTGCCTCGATGATAGTTGATGGTCGTGAGATATATCAGGAATGTCTCAGTCTCTTTCTTCCCCGGAACCACAAGATTTTTTGAGTTGTGTTTTAAAGTTTCAAGTAACACAAATCCTCTTGTAAAATACCTTCTCTCGATCCTCTTAATGGAAACCATAAGAATATGTTTTGTTACATATATGCAAATGATATGCAACAAATATGTATATATGTAGGGATATGTCATATACAAGGGCCACACAATCATTACTCCGTTTACAACATCCTCGTTCCTAATGACGAAGAAAAATAACACTACAACTTGGGGGGAAAATTACACTAAAATGTCCAAACTCTAATCAGGGTCATGGAAATTTATGGTCAATTATGTTAACTGAAATAAAACTGAGCTAATATTAAACAAATCGATTCTGTTATACACAATTAGGGACCTGATATTGAAAAGATCGGATGCAGCATTTGGTTGTTTACTCTAAGTGTTTGAGAATATTGTGTTTTATTGATTTCTTATTTTGTAGATTAACAGCCTATAGTACAGCGGTCTAATCACCATGTTGCTACGTAATGAACATGGTTTCTATGACTGTGCTGAGGATATACCAAACACCATAGTATGTCAAACCTTCTCATACGTGGGATTGAACAGTAATGAAACCTTAGAGCTCCCTGTGTGAATGTTAGGTGTTATGAATGACGTGTATGGGACGTTTATGGGTTATGAATGACGTGTATGGGACGCTTATGGGTTATGAATGACGTGTATGGGGCGTTTATGGGTTATGAATGACGTGTATGGGGCGTTTATGGGTTATGAATGACGTGTATGGGACGTTTATGGGTTATGAATGACGTGTATGGGACGTTTATGGGTTATGAATGACGTGTATGGGACGTTTATGGCTTATGAATGACGTGTATGGGACGTTTATGGGTTATGAAAAATGTGGACTTAAGGTAAATCGCCCGAAATGAAGTGGAAATTACATTACACATATCATATAAAAATAAATTCAGCAAACTTATATAAAATCGAACTTTTGCGAAAACTGCCTGATGATTTATTTCTTCCTTCTTTTTTCTTTCTTTTGGAGAAAAATCGAGTTACAGAACATTTCGACTTCAGGAACATCTCAGCTCACCTGTCTCTTAAAAAAAATGTAGACATATTTTATTCCTGCAGCATCCCTGAGAGACACGGGCGGTTATTCACTGCATGACGTCATATATTTTTATTTTGTTTTCTTGGTGAATTATTTATTTTCTTGAGATTCATTCCAGAAAAAAACAAATTTTAATGTGTAAACAAAACATATGCTGTTAAGGTACACTGATATGCTATGTGTAAGGATAAGGAATGTGTTTTTTGGTGATTAAATCCATAAATGAGCATTTCCAGCCGTATTTATTGCTGGTTTAAGAATGGTTTGAGCGGCTGAGGTCTCCAAGTACCCTCCATAGGTCTAATTTCCCCACACAACAACAACAGTTAAGAAGTGTAAACAATGAAATCCAGGCCACACACTTGAGGACGTTAAGATTGATCCCTATAACTGGAGCTGCGTCTACCTGGAATATTATTGTTGTGGAAATTTGGGTGTTAATGTGTGGGACTTACTGTGGCTCTCCTGACGCTGTGAAAGTTACCAGGTGGATGCTTCTCGGCTGAGGGACATCCGAGGTGGTTTATGTAGGAGTTTACCATCTGGAACCCGCCATCTGGGACCCACCTTCTGGGACCCACCATCTGGGACCCACCATCTCCAATTTTAACTCTACGTATCTCCCCTTTAGTTAGAATATTGGCCGGCCGGTCTGTCTAGTCTTTTAAGATGAAAGTTTCTTAAAACCTCCAGGAATATTCCATTTAGCGCCGAGACGCAAAATTTTCGTCCCGAATTCAGTGGAAGCCGATGGTATAAGTTTTGCAGGGCGGGAGACGAGAGAGAGCATCATGAAAGATTACTTCTGAATCTTTAAGGATGGCCGCTATGATTAATACATCCCGGCTGCTGCTGTTGCGTCTGCTGCTGTGTCTGCTGTTTTACCTGCTGATGTTGTTGCTACTGCTGCTTATACTACTGCAACTATGTCTGCTGCTGGCGTTGTTGCTTCTTCTGCTGCTGCGCCTTGTTGCTTCGCCTGCTGCTGCTGTTGCTGCTGTTGTTGCTGCTTCCGCACTTGTGGTAAGTCAGACCACTCTCACCTGACTTCTCGTTTCTACCATTTCTTCCTCTCGGAAAAAAGTTATCCCTTCATCTCTCTCTTTCTCTTTCTCTTTCCTCTATTTTTTTAATTATTTATTAAACTCACGATTTTTCCCGCCCTAAAAGAAAATAAAGACCTCAGGTAATAACTCCGGCCGTAAAAAACAACCTTAAGTTAATAACTCCGGAAAATAAAACAATGTAAGATCATAACCCGTGATGTGGTTTTTACCCCGAGCGTGTTTGTTGGGATCGTAACCCGGGTGTAAAAAGTGTTGGATTCCATTTACCCCGGGCCGGCCGTGCTGCCCTCTATCACCTCCTCTTGAAACTATTCTTCGCCACGGACTCGGCCACAACGTCTCGCAACCCCCTTATGGATTTTTCGCACTGGTTCCTTGCCTCGCTGGCGACCCAGAGTAAATATTACTGAATGGCGCAAAATCCCTCGAGCTCCTCCTCTTCCTCATCTTCTTCCTCCATCTCCTCCTCCTCCCTTGCCTTCATCTCCTCCATTTCCTCCTCCTCCTCGTTTTCCTTCCCTTGTTTTTCTCCTCCTCCCCCCTCCTCCTCCTCCGGCAGGTCAACAGCAACTACCTCCTCCTCCTTCCATTACCTTAAGAGGGATCACCATCGAGAAGGATACAGGGTTTATGGGTCACAGTGAAGGATACAGGATCACACAGGCTTATTATTCATACTTAATTTTTGTATGATTCATTTCCATTATTATTGTTCTTTTTGTTATAATTTTGTTTATTATATAACCCCATAAGTATTACATATATAATTTACATTTATTTGTATTAATTCGTGTTAGTTTTTTGTATAATTTCTTTACGTTTCTTTTCATTGTATTTTTGTTCAGCTCGATATGCAATGCTTACCTGTTTGCCATTTTGCCGGAGAACCCCGACGACGTCTCTTGTTATAGCCCACTGGACTCTGCATATATTGATAGTGAAAGCACAGAAGGTTACATGGGCATCACTAATACATACATTAATCTGTACACTTAAGTTTTTGGGTCGTAAGGATCGAACCAGTGAATCTTTAGAACAGGAGTGAAGTTATCTATCCACTCGGCCACCGCACCTTTTTCAATGTATTACCTGAGTGTAAACATTGCTTGTTGGTTACTTATGCTGATAAAGTAATGATAATTAATCTTTTTCTAGGGACTCTCACACTTATACTGATGACTTGGTGGTAATTACATACCTCGAATCCCAGGTCCGCCACATCACACCTCACTGAGTTTCTTGAGACTTAAATAGCACATTGATCTCCCAAGCGCTACTACGTGTTCAGCAGTAAACATGAACCAGATAAAATTGGCTATTTTCTTCTATTTTCCTCATACTAATTCCATCAACCTCACCAGCACCTGCCGTAGGGCTGAGCAACTTTAGCTCCACAACTTTTGGACTGATATATTAGTAGGGATTTAGGACGTTCGAGGATACATCGCGTGTTCAGTTCAGATAACAAATATGTGGGTCATCTAATTGTTTTCCACCTAATGGGTTTTTCCTATGCTTCTCTCTTCTCCTCTTTCTGGGGAGGCTAAATTATATGCCTTAATTTTAGGTGAGAACAGCGCCAGCAAGGGCATTTACTAGCGTCAGGCGTTCGCCCTTGCCCACTAATGACGAGATTGTGGAAACTGCCTAGTCTAAAATGTTCACCCGCCTTCTGCCCTCAGTGGCGCTCCCACACAGTAATACAAACAGCGGTATATCCTCGCTAACCCTTCACTAGTCTCCTCAGGGGCCTCCTGCTGCGCTTATACTCGTACGCATGAAACCTCGTTAATTACGGCTTGATTTATTTTTATTACGCTTACCTTAATGAAATATTAATTAGCCTCGCCCGGAGCCCACTATGCTTATAGGAGACTAATGAAGCATCCCACAGGACTCTCCACCCAAGACTCTTCACGCGTCTACCTGGCGACACCTGCGTTTGTGAGGGATTATTACCGTGACCGACTCTTACTCTTAATACTACTAAGATCTTGTTTATAGCTTTCCCAGCCACTACTTTTCTGAAACTCAAGTTGAATTATAAGTTATAAGTTTGAATATTTATCTTAGTGAAGCTGTAGCTGATTATTTTAATTATTGAGGTTACTTTTAACTAGTGATTTAACCTACCCAAGTCGCGTCAACCTGTGGGACTGCATACACGTATTCTAATGAAGCCCCGCGACCACATCCCATGGAAATTTTTAAACTCTCCTATACCTAATGTAATTGACACCACTTACCTGACGATTCTCACGTTATTGTGGCTGTGGATAGGAGGCAGCACTGGTAGGAGTTAGGAGGGCATGACTTTACATCTTGTGGTGTTTACTGTACTGAACACCCACATTGTCATGACGTAGGTACAACAGGTCTCAGCAGATAATAACGCCAATATCACTAAACACAGCTCACTCCCAGGCCATTCAAAGCTTATGAGACTTAAGATCGATCGGTTAATTACATCCAGGGGCCATCTCACGTTTACATGCTTATCTGATAAAGCTTTGTCCTTATCTGTAAACTGTACCTGGGGGCCCCTGTGGTTTTATGCTAAGCCTGGTCCATATTTGCATCTGGTTTATATTGGTAGCTTGGCCCAGACTCGTACCTGGACCCATTGGCTTAGGTCTAATAAATCTGAATAAAACGGTGTTATATTCACATCCTTAAAAAATAATGGATTACATGCATCTGTGGACTTCCTGGTTTATCTTGATTAAATCTGAGTTATGTTTGGATGAATATAAACCTTATTTAAATCCGGATAAACATATATTTTTTTCTGTTATAACTAAAACATCTTGATAAAACCTCATAAAACTTATTTTATATCTTGTTAAAACTTGGTTTATATTTTCACGGACTTCATAGAACCTCTGTTGTACCATAAAAACCCGGGTTAAATCGTGCCCCTCAACCCTCCCCTCCCTTACCCCTCACCTCACTAAAACCCCTCAACCCTCTCCCCCCACCCACCCCTCACCCCTCACCTCACCCTCACCCCTCACCTCACCCCTCACCTCTCCCCTCACCTCTCCCTCACCCCTCCCATCACCCATCCCTCACCCCCTCCCCTCACCCCTCCCTCCTCTCACCCCTCCCTCACCCCTACCTCCCCCACCTCACCCCCCCCCCACCCCTCCCTTCACCTCCACCCCTCCCTTCACCTCATCCCTCCCTTCACCTCACCCCTCCCTTTACCTCCCTCACTCCCTCCCCTCCCCTCCCTCACCCATCCCCCCACCTCACCCCTCCCCTCCCCTCCCCTCCCCTCACCCCTACCTTCCCCACCTCACACCTCCTTCCACCCCATCCCCTCGCCTCACCCCTCCCCTCACCTCACCCCCACCCCCACCTCACCCCACCCCCACCACCCCACCCCTCACCCTCACCCCTCACCTCACCCTCACCTCCCCCCCTCCCCCCTCTCACCCCTCCCCTCACCTCCCCTCCCTCACCCCCTCTCGGCTCCCCTCACCCTTGGTTGATTTTAACTGCTTCTGATACACACACACACACACACACACACACAGGTGGGATGACCACCAACCTCTCCCTGACCCCAGAGTTGACCTGAACCTGCCACCCGAGACTACTGAGTGAATAATGTACACGACACCTGCCCGCCTCCTCCACCCACCCCCTGCCCCGCCTGCCTCCTCCACCCACCCCCGCACCCGCCTGCCCCTCTCCTCCACCCACCTACCCCGCCTCCTCCACCCACCTGCCCCTCCTCCACCCCACCTGTGCCACCCCCAACATATTCCTCCTTCACTTCTTCCTACCTGCTTGGACACCTTATAGGATACCCATTACGTCATCTTTTCTCGCCCCCCTCTCCCTCCTCCCTTCCTGCCTCCATTTCCATCCTTTCTCCATTTTTCTCCTTTTTTCCCCTTTTTTTCTCCTTCCCCTTTTTATCCACCCTTTTGCATCCTTTCCCCATTTTCCTCCTTCCCCCTTTCATTCTTCCCCATTTTCCTCCTTCCTTTTCCTTCTTCTCCCTTTTCCTCCTCCCTCTTTCTTTTCCTCATTTTCCTCCTTTCCCCTTTTCCTCTTCCCCCTTTTCCTCCTCCTCCTCCTTCCTCCCCCCCTCTGTAAACTGGCTTGTGAGGTATCTTATAATGCTATTGATTACCATTCTCGAGTGCCCTGAGTAATTACCTGAATTTTTATCACAAGAATAAAATCTATAGCGATAGGCCTAAAGATTTCTAATAAACTTGTGGCTAATATCGGAAAAAAATCAATTCCTGTGATTTTTTATTTTTCGGAAACGGAATTTAGTCGTAGTGGCCCAGTGTTGTATGATTGTATTATTGTATTTTGTGATTGTATTGTTTTTAATTTATGTAAGGTGGTGCTTCAGGGCCTCATGAATGTATGATTGTATGGTGTAGTATGATGTTGGTGTCCAAGTATGAAAGTTTTATGTAATCGTTTCTTAAGTATTGGGAAACATTAAGGGTGGGGGATGGGGGGGTAGGGGCGGAGGTGGGAGAATGTGGGTGGTGGGTGGGGAGTAGGGGTGGAGGTGGAGCTCATTCACCCCCTTCCTCTCTCTTCATCCTCTCAACGCATTATCCTTAGTTATCGACCAATCACCCATGATTTTTTATATTCGACTCTCTCTCTCTCTCTCTCTCTCTCTCTCTCTCTCTCTCTCTCTCTCTCCCCCGTTCCTTCATCCCTCACCCAATTCCTTTGCTCTGGACTTATTATTTTTTTTTTTATTAGTCGACCTATTAAAGTTGTATGCTCTAATGGAAAGGGAAGAAGGAAGGGAGGGAATTGAAGAGGGAAGGAAGGGAGGGAGGGAATGTGAGAGGGAAGGAAGGGAAAGAATGAGGCAATGGGAGAGGGAAGGAGGGAGATGGTTACTGCTAAAGTACCTGATATATGGAGGTAAGATCAGGGTAAATTATACTTCTCTAAGCAACATCCTCAGGTGCCAAGTGTGATATTGATAACGTAAATACATGTAAAAAAAAAAGTAATGAAATGCATCTCGTTTTTTTTTCCTTCAAAATTTAGTTATGAAACAACTTTATAAACCGGCCTATATATCCAGATGGCTGATGACGTCACACGAGGCATTATCGCTAAAGAGACGTACTTGATCAACGTCATTACATGCTGCGTTGATAGTCTGGCAGCTAAACAGGGAGAGATCTTTAAATATAGGTTTCGACTCTGATACATTAATGATATAGTAACACTCGACATACTGTAAAACAAAAGGCCACTTTCTCAAAATTCAATTGAACGATGCAAGCTGGAGCAGGATCCTGTAAAATCTGACCAGTTCTCTGATAACGTGAGGGAGGGAGGGAAGGGGTGATTGCCCTGTTCCACGTTTATTCTGCAGATATGTGAAATTATATAGTTTTAACCTCCAGTCGTTATAAATAAGGTCTGGACTTTTGAGTTATTGTTATTATTATTATTTATTTTTTTATTTTTTTTCCTTCCTTTTTCATCGTTTTACACTACCTAACCACCTTTAAATTTTTAAATTCTGTCATCATCCAGTTTCTGATTTTATTTTACATTTATTTCCTCTTCGTCTGCTCTCTGTACTTCGCTTCAGGTAAAACTCATTAAAACGCTACATTTATCAGAATAATCCAACCCAAACTTACTTCTTAAGACTTCATGGCTATTGAAGAAATCTAGTACATTACACCTACATAGAGACCATAGTTTAAACCAGACCTGTATTATTACTTATTATGATGTACGTGGTGTGAAAATAATTGTAATTAATATACATAATTAAGGTGATTATTTTGTTGTTACAGAGGCAATCGTGAGGAGCCAAGGAGAGGTGAACGACGGTGGCAAGGGCTGGGTGGTGAGTATCCTGTGTTGTGTTGTGGTACTGTCCCGTGTTGTGGTACTGTGTTCTGGTACCGTGTAATGATATTGCGTTATGGTACTGGGTTCTGGTACTGTGTTATGTTATGGTACTGTGTTCTGGTACCGTGTAATGATATTGCGTTCTGGTACCGTGTTCTGGTACCGTGTAATGATATTGCGTTATGGTACTGGGTTCTGGTACCGTGTAATGATATTGCATTGCTTGTTTTGTCATTCTGTTTCGTGTAATGATATTGCGTTATGAGTACAGTGTTCTGGTACCGTGTAATGATATTGTGCGTTATGGTACGTGTTCTGGTACCGTGTAATGATATTGCGTTATGGTACGGTTCTGGTACCGTGTAATAATGTGCGTTATGGTACATGTTCTGGTACGTGTAATGATATTGCGTTATGGTACCGCGTTCTGGTACCGTGTAATGATATTGCGTTATGGTACGATGTTTCTGGTACCGTTGTAATGTCCGCGTTATGGTACTGTGTTCTGGTACCGTGTAATGACCAGTATTGCGTTATGGTACCGTGTTCTGTGGTACTGTCGCCGTGATATTGCGTTATGGTACCGTGTTCTGGCGTGCGATAATAATGATATTGCGTTATGGTACCGTGTTCTGGTACCGTGTAATGATATTGCGTGCTGTTTTAATGTTCTGGTACGATGTAATGATATTGCGTTATGGTACTGGGGTTCTGGTACTGATTTCTGGTACGATGTAATGATATTGCGTTATGGGTACCGTGTTCTGGTGCAAATGTAATGATATTGCGTTATGGTACCGTGTTCTGGTACCGTGTAATGATATTGCGTTATGGTACAGTGTTCTGGTACCGTGTAATGATATTGCGTTATGGTACTGTGTTCTGTAATTGCCGTGTAATGATATTGCGTTATGGTACCGTGTTCTGGTACCGTGTAATGATATTGCGTTATGGTACCATGTTCTGGTACCGTGTAATGATATTGCGTTATGGTACTGTGTTCTGGTACCGTGTAATGATATTGCGTTATGGTACCGTGTTCTGGTACCGTGTAATGATATTGCGTTATGGTACTGTGTTCTGGTACCGTGTAATGATATTGCGTTATGGTACCGTGTTCTGGTACTGTGTTATGTTATGGTACTGTGTTCTGGTACTGTGTTATGTTATGGTACCGTGTTCTGGTACTGTGTTATGTTATGGTACTGTGTTCTGGTACCGTGTAATGATATTGCGTTATGGTACTGTGTTGTGTTATGGTACTGTGTTCTGGTACTGTGTTGCGTTATGGTACTGGGTTCTGGTATGGGGGGATCTGGCAGAATATACATACTGTACATTGTTTCTTTCTTTCACACACTTTTCTTTTAGTTGTCTCTTTCTTTCTTTCTTTCTTTCTTTCTTTCTTTCTCTTTCCCATACCATTGTGCTTCCTCCTTTCCTGTTAGACTTTCTTTCTTTATTTATCCTGTCTCTTCACTTCGTCCTCTCCCTTACTCTTCCTCATTGCCTATTCCCATCTCTCTTCTCTCACATTGTCACTCACTCCATCTCTATTATCGCCATTATTTACCAGCTCATTCTGCGTTGATGTAATTTTAATAAAGTAAGAGAGGGAGGAGACGTGCTGTTAGTACGTGGAGGGGGGGAGGAGGTAGAGGTAGGGAGAGGGGGAAGGATAGAGGGAGAGGGAGGGAGAGAAATTTATCAAGCACTTTCAAATGAGAGGAAGGGGACTAGAGGCATGCTTTAATGAAACACACACACACACACACGCACTGATAATTCGTGTTCCTTCTGATTACTAAATTTATCATTGTAGGGGGTTGTTGATATAATCTATGTAAGGTTATTAAAAAAAAAAAGAGAGAAGTGAGGTCTTTTGTTTCTTTTTTATGCCTCCATTGCTTAATACAGGGGCTGGGAGGGGAGTGGGAAGGAAGGGGTGTAGAATTTTCACCTGTACGTCTGTCCTATTAAAGTTTGTCAGCAGTGTTAGTGAAGGGAAAAATATATGTTCATCGTAGAGGATTGGGATTTTGTTTGGCTTGTTTAGGTGTGTTGTTTGATTGTTTGTTGTTTGATTGTTTGTGTGTTTTTGATTGTTTGTTTGTTGTTTGATTGTTTGTTTGTTGTTTGATTGTTTGTGTGTTTTTTATTGTTTATGTGTCTTGTTTTCTTGTTTGTGTGTTGTTTGATTGTTTATGTGTGTTGTTTGATTGTTTGTGTGTGTTTTTTATTGTTTAGCTGTGTTGTTTGATTGTTTATGTGTATTATTTGATTGCTTATGTGTGTTCTTTGATTGTTTATGTGTATTGTTTGATTTGATTATGACGTTGCTCTGAATTAATACTACCACTCTACCTTACCAAGATATGTTCCTTAAGTGTCTGACAGAATTAGTTGAATTCCCTAACTGGTGTTAATATGAACTTATCAAGGAGTGAATTTGAGTGTAATTTGTAGGTGATATTTGGATGTGTGTGTGTGTGTGTGTGTGTGTGTGTGTGTGTGTGTGTGTGTGCGTGTGCTTATAAGTGGTTGGGTGGGTGTATGTATGTATGTATGTATGCGCGCGGTATAATTACTACCCGTTAACTAGATAACACTCGGGTTTCTCACTGTTTCTCACTGTTTTCACTCTGTAACCTGAATATGTTTTCTTTGCTTTCATCTTCGCAGAGTGATTTATAAAACCGGTTTGTCTTGTTTATCAACGTTTCCTCTGTTTTTTTTTTTTAATTCACACTTATTAATAACTTACCTAAAGACCCTGTGGTTTCTGTTCTCTGTTCTCTGTTAATGAACACTGTGGTTTCTGTTGAAGTTCATCGTATTTTCTCTTTGGTTTCTAGGTCGTTCTCTAAACCATAGGACATGTTTGATAATTTTAAGTCATATATAACCTGACGAAACACACACCCGGTCTCTATTTTTTGGTCTCAGAAAGAAACAAGGGATAGAAACCTTCATTAATACCGGTGAGGGTGGTTCAAGACATTATAGAGACGGTTCATGACATTATAGAGACGGTTCATGACATTATAGAGATGGTTCAAGACATTATAGAGACGGTTCATGACATTATAGAGACGGTTCATGACATTATAGAGACGGTTCATGACATTATAGAGATGGTTCAAGACATTATAGAGACGGTTCATGACATTATAGAGACGGTTCATGACATTATAGAGACGGTTCAAGACACTGCCCATCGCCCTTCACATTACCCCATCAGTCTCCATCACCACTTCCTTTTTCGTCACCCCTACTCCCCATCACTCCATCTTCACCCCCCCCCGTACTGTCCCATCACCCCACCATCACCCACCATCTGATTACATTTAATTTCCCCATCACCAGACTGTCCCATCACCTACCACCGTATCACCCCATTGCTTCCCTGTTATCCCCTACCACTACTCCCCCATCACCCATCACTTCTCCCATCACCCCCTCCACCACTACTCCATCATCACCCACCACCCCATCACTACCCATTGCCCCATCAAGACGGGTAATGAGGTGCGGGATTAGCATTGGCAGCGTCTTCTTGTTAAGGTCGCCGCCACCGCCGCCGCTGCGCCAGTAAATTAGGCCATCATAGGTGGGGGGGGAAAGGGGGAGGGGGTACTCAGTACAGGCCTGGGCCTGTTTAATCTATGCATCTATGCAACACGACGCAATAGTGGGTGGAGGAGGGGGGATTGCTGGAGATGGGTGGGGGGCAGGGTTATTGAAGGAAGGTGTGATTGTTTGAGGAGGAAGGGATTTATTGGAGGAAGGGAGGGATGGGATTTGTTGGAGGCGGATGGAAGGGTAGAAGGATTGTTTGGAGGAAGGAAGGGATTGGTTGGAGGGGAGGTGGGGGATTTGCTGAGGCGAGTGTAGGGGGAGGAATTTATAGAGAAGATGATGTAAGGAGGAGGGATATATAGGTGGAAGATGTGGTGGTGGAGGGGAAGTGAGTGAAGTGAGAGAGTGGGAGGAGGGGAGTGGACGATGGGCGGAGGGGGGTGTGGAGGGTATGAGCAACACAAGGAAACAGTAGGAGGAGGAAGTGGGTGGAGAATAAGAGGAATGGAAGGGAATGAGGAGGGTGGAGGGATGAGTCCAGCTGGAGGGGATAGTGTCAACACCGAGAAACAGTGGGTGGAGGATGAACTGGTGTGGGTGGAGGGTGAACTGGTGTGGGTGGAGGGTGAACAGATGTGGGTGGAGGATGAACTGGTGTGGGTGGAGGGTGAACAGATGTGGGTGGAGGATGAACTGGTGTGGGTGGAGGATGAACAGATGAGGGTGGAGGATTAAATAGGAGCAGATGGAAGGATATGTACTCATAGGGGATAGGGGGGATGAGATTGTGGATAGAATAGGGAACGGAAAAGGTGGGACAGGGAGGGAGGGAAAGGATTGTATGAGAAAAATGGCTGAAGGGAAGGGAAGGGAAGGATGGTGTTGGGTGTCTATATGTGGAAGAGGAATGACAACAACAATCAATAGTGAGTGGAAGATATGAGTGTTTGTGTGCGTGTGTTCGTTTGTTTAGTGGAAGAGGTTAAAATGTAGTTTGGAAGGGCAACACAGGACAACAGGAGAGAGAGAGAGAGAGAGAGAGATAGAGAGATAGAGAGAGAGAGAGAGAGAGAGAGCTCTATCCGGCACCGGCCACCAAACAGCCAAAATTTAAACCGTCCGATTAAGCTTGAAAAAAAAATTGACTGTCAATCCTCACGCAGAGAAGAGAAGACACGCGAAGTAGGGAGAGGGAGAGATAAAGGGGGGAGAAGAGATAAAGCGGTGGAGAAGAGATAAAGGGGGGAGAAGAGATAAAGGGGAGAGACAAAGTGGAAAGAGGAGGAGATGAGAGGAAAAAATTGAGTAATGGGAGAGGAAGAGCCGGAATTGGTAATAGGAAAATAGAAATTGAAGAGATAAGGAAGGAAAGAAGGAAGGAAGTAAAGAGTAAATGATAGGGGAGGTGAAGGTGGAAGAGACGAGGGGGGGAAAGGAGGTAAAGGAGGAAGAGGAGGCACTCAACATAAGAGAGGCGGAATGGTGGGAGAGAAGGTAAGGAATCGTTGATGAGAGAGAGAGAGAGGAGAGAGAGAGAGAGAGAGAGAGAGACGGGGGAAGAAAGCATTAGGTGAAGGGGAACGGTGATAAAGGAGAGAGGAAGCTGATGATTATGAATGAAGACACGGAGTGAAGGAGACGTGAGTGTGATGGAATGGTGATGGAAGGGAAGGAGGAGGAGGAGGAGAAGGGAGGAGGAAGAGGAAGAGGAAACAAGGGGATGAGGGGAGCAGATAATGAGTAAGTGAGGCCATAAACTAAGGTGTCGAACAGGTGTAGGTGGTGGTGGTGGTGGGGTTGTTGTAGGTGGTGGTGGTGGTGGTGCTAGTCAGCAAGGGCCAGTTGCGGTGCAGTGGGTGGGGCTGGTGGTGCTGTGGGCGGGGCTGTTGCAGGTGGTGGTGGGCTGTTGCAGGCAGGTGGGCTGGTGGTGGTGGTGGGGGTTGTTGTAGGTGGTGGTGGTGGGGTTGTTGTAGGTGGTGGGGTGGGGTTGGTGGTGGTGGTGTTGTAGGTGGGGTTGGTGGTGGTGGTGTTGTAGGTGGTGGTGGTGGTGGTGGGGTTGTTGTAGGTGGTGGTGGTGGTGTTGTTGTAGGTGGTGGTGGTGTTGGGGCTGTTGTAGGTGGTGGGTTGTTGTAGGGGTGGGGTTGGTGGTGGTGGTGTTGTAGGTGGTGGTGGTGGTGTTGTAGGTGGTGTTGGGGTTGTTGTAGGTGGGGTGGGGTTGGTGGTGGTGGTGTTGTGGGTTGTTGTAGGTGGTGGGGTGGGGTTGTGGTGGTGTTGTAGGTGGGGTTGGTGGTGGTGGTGCTGGGGCTGTTGTAGGTGGTGGGGCTCTGCTTGCAGGTGGTGGGTGGGGTGTTGGGGTTGGCAGGTGCTGGGGTGGTGGTGGTGGTGGGGTTGTTGTAGGTGGTGGTGGTGGGTGTTGTAGGTGTGAATAGGTAGTGGTAGGTGGTGGAGGTGTTATAGGTGACCAGGTATTATAGGTAACCAGGTGTAATAGTTGACTAACTGGTCTGATTGGTCACAAGATCAGTAATTCGTAAATCCGAAGATGAGGAAGGAGAGCGTCTGCGGGAGTTAAGCATGCGGGTGTTGGGACGATTTGCGCAAGTGGGAGGTAGGATGTTGTTCGCAGGCGGCTAACAGAATAATCAGGAAATCTCTGGTGATTGATTGATTGAGTGATTGTATATAGCAGGTGGTAGGTAGTAGGCAGCTACCAAACAGGGAGGTACTAATGCCTGGGAAGATATTGGAAGCATACTGTGTTGTCTAATGGTAGACCCTGCTGCCATATGACATCACGAAAATTGTGACCAAGTCCCAGGTTGCTGATCTGACTTTCTGCCTCACTTACACACAATTGCAGGGTCTCAATTGTTTCTGTTACTTTTGACAAAACTTACATATATTGTTTCTCACTCTTGACTTTTGTATATCTTTATGGTTCCTTATTATTATTATTATTATTATTATTATTTTATTTTTATTATTTTTATTATTATTATTATTATTATTATTATTATTATTATTATTATTATTATTATTATTATTATTATTATTATTATTATTATTGTTATTATTATTATTATTATTATTATTATTATATATTATTACATATTATTATTATTATTATTATTATTATTATTATTATTATTATTATTATTATTACATTTTCCCCCCAAGCTGAAGTGGGTCAGTGACCTGTGCCCTGGTGGGCAATTCCCCTTAAAAAAAAAAAAAAAAAATCTGGCGTGTAAATCAAAGGCTGGGACTTGCAGCTTCAGTATCTGAGTTTCTTGAGCGTGTTATATTAAGTTAGTACAATCACTCGTCCTCAATTACAAAATAAGAGAGAGATATCTTTCTTTTCTTGTACTACGTGTAGAGAGA
The DNA here is from genome assembly GCF_018991925.1 of Homarus americanus. Classification (NCBI taxonomy): domain Eukaryota; kingdom Metazoa; phylum Arthropoda; class Malacostraca; order Decapoda; family Nephropidae; genus Homarus; species Homarus americanus. The sequence continues at coordinate 45,288 of NW_024718697.1, forward strand.
GAGAGAGAGTTGTCATGGTTACAGTAAGGCGCGGTAGCTGCAGGGTGGATGTCCCCAGGTGATGACTCAAGACTCCTCCAGTATTGTGAAGGAGGATAATGCTGCCTCTAGCTACATGGCCAGGTAGGGAGGGAGGGAGGGACTGGTGCTGGGTGTAGGAGGGACGCTTAGAGGGAAAGTGGATGTGTAGGAGGGAGGGAGGGAGAAAGGGAGAGAATAAAGACTGTTGATTGTTTCGGTGGAAGGGAGTAAAGACGCGGACATGGAGGGAGTTAGAGAGGACTGAAATAAGGGAACGGGAGGAGTTATGGAGTGTAGGGGGGTGAGATGTGGAGTGTGCATGGCAGAAGGGGGGTGTGTGTGGGGAGTGGGATTAAGTTGTGTGGGAGAATAGAGAAATTAGGAAGTGTGGGGGGTAGGGAAAGACGTAGGGAGAAGAGAATGAAGAGAGAGTGAGGCTAAAAGGAGATTTTATGAAATTAACTCTTTTATTTATTGAGTATTACTGGTCGTTGTTATTAATAGTGATTGACCAACCTCGTGACCTGACGTGTTGAGGGTAAGACACCTCTCTCTCTCTCTCTCTCTCTCTAAAAAGTGTTCTAGAATTAGTTACATACAATAACTCAATGGACTATTCAGCATTATGGCAGTGTCGTGTGGGTAGGCGGGAGGCATTAACGCTGTTACCATAAAAGATTGCCACCACGGGCATAGGACAGGCAAACGTTCGTCTGTCGTAGCTTTTGTCAACACGTTATTGCGAGGTAGAGGAGTACGCCTGGCGCTAGTAATCGCTCGTGTCGGTGCTGTTTTTTATTGTTTTTTTTTTTGGTACGGGCCACTGAGATGGATCACTTCTCGGCTTCGTGGGGTTGTGTGGTGAGCCTGCTGTGATACTCTACTCACGGCCCGTCCGTCCGTCCGTCCGTCCGTCCGTCTGTCTGCCCGTCTGTCTGCCTGTCTGTCCGTCTGTTTATACTCACGCCTCCCTCCCCCCTCCACCCCATAACTTACTGTTTCTGAGTTTCTTAATGTTTGCTCTGTCTTGAGGGGTGCGGCGGTTGAGTGGATACAGCGCTCGCCTCCTGCCCTAAAGGTCTCTGGTTCACGCCCTTGGCACCCTTAGTTCACCCAGCCGTGAATGGGTACCTATTGCAATTTAGGGATATGAAAGCGGTCGAGTGCATTACGGACCACACTGCCCCCTTGTGTACCGAAGGCTTAGTATCAAGTGTGCTGTGTCCTCATTATCCGCAGCGGGACGTGAGGCCTGTGGGACGCACTTTCACTCAAACACTGTCTTGAGGTTATTGTTTTCATTCTACAGTACAAGAGATACTAATGATTCTTGCAAGACGTCTTGTTATAACAGTAGATATTAATGAATCGATAACCAGCCCCATCCTCGCAACAATGTGATATGCTGATACTAAACAACACCAAAGTTGGAGTCGATCACAACACCTGAGGCAGACATACACCTGTAGCTGAGCCTTGATCTTCCCGTGGTCCAGGTGAGCCAGGTGGGAGGGCGTTTAACCAGGCCTTAGATAGGTCAGCTGGGCCATGACGTCACAACGCGCAGCAGTTTTGAATTAATTCACAGCTCGCGTCACCGAGCACCAGGGTGTAGGTGGCCACTGTGTACCTCCCCACAACACCAGGGTGCAGGTGGCCACTGTGTACCTCCCCCACAACACCAGGTGCAGGTGGCCACTGTGTACCTCCCCACAACACCAGGGTGTAGGTGGCCACTGTGTACCTCCCCCACAACACCAAGGTTCAGGTGGCCACTGTGTACCTCCCCCACAACACCAAGGTTCAGGTGGCCACTGTGTACCTCCCCCACAACACCAAGGTTCAGGTGGCCACTGTGTACCTCCCCCACAACACCAAGGTTCAGGTGGCCACTGTGTACCTCCCCCACAACACCAAGGTTCAGGTGGCCACTGTGTACCTCCCCCACAACACCAGCCTCTCCTCTTCCTCCTTACTGAAGTCACACATTGGGTTGACGAACACTCGCCAGGTGAGATTGGCTACTCGTTATTTGTTGCCCAAAACATTTAATTTCGAAAAAAGAAGAAATTATTAACTTCTCTTGACATTAACTAATCATAGAGCGGTCGTAGTTTCGGATGTTTGTAATGGGGAAAATTAAAGTAAGTTTGTTATGTTAAGTTAATTAATACTGATTTATTGTGCAGGTGATTAACGATGTTCATTTGAAGGTGATGTGAGTGTCTCCTGAAGGTCTTGTGTTACATGTAGTATATTTAGGCTTGATTTATTGGATATTGGGAGACTTGTTTGGCCATGACGAGTATGTTAGAGGTTCACTCTTGTTATTGCACCTGGTGGATCAATAACAGTAATGAGCTGATAAAAGAGGATAACATTAGCAGTATTTGGTGAATTACTGCGTTTATGTTTACAGACGAGATTTTTGGGGGTGGTTAGGTTAGGTTAGGTTAGGTGTTATTTATGTGGGCTACTTGTGGTTCCCTTAAGAAAAATAAATATTTTATTAATCTATGTTGGAAGACGTGTAAATTACTGAATGGTGGAAATTTTTATTGCCTCTACTCGCGCGCGCGTGCGTGTGTGTGTGTGTGTGTGTGTGTGTGTGTGTGTGTGTGTGTGTGTGTGTGTGTGTGTACAGTTGTATGTTTGTTCTATTCTTAACTTGAACGAAATAAGACCATAATATAATTGGTTATCACTATTTTTGTATATATTAGTTTACTATACATGACTGATACACATTGAGTGAGTGTTATACATAGACTGTTCGAATAGTTATTTAAGTTACCAGTAATGTGGATATAAAATATTGAGTAGATAATGATCATTTTCATCTGGATAAGATTAAAGTTGTATTACTTGACCAACTTTAGGTTGTCCCAAGATTGTTGTGAGGAGCTTCTTGTTTTAAAGTGTACACCGGATATTGTTCAAAAAATGTTAGATCGTATTGGGTCATCTATGCTAGACGTTGTTTGTGATGGTGAAATAGAAATAAGTATAATTGATAAAGATAGCAAAAATAATCAAGTATTTGTGTTTATATATATAACCGGAGTAGCGTTTTTATCACAAGTGAAGAGGTTAGCCTATGTGCCGGAAGTAGTCTTATTTTGTCATCAACACTTAATTGTGAGAGTCAAGATATGTAAAGGTCATTTCAGTCTTATAAAAGGTCCCTACAGATTAAGTGTTACAATATGCATTCAGGACCCATTGGCTGTACTGTCATCGTATTAAATGAAATTATTGTATTTACTGGAAGTGAAAAGTTTTATGGTATAGACTTTTGTGATCAGATGAGACAGGTTCACTGAAGTCTTACAGAATATTAAATCTACAATGTTTTTAAGGTAATTAAATACAGAATTTTGTTGATTTTTGGAGAGTCTCGTTTTAAATTGACTGATGATAAAATTTTCAAGTAACAACATTTATTTATTTATTTATTTTTTTATCTCAATCAATCCGAAATTGGTTTTAAAACTTCTAATGTATTATGATGGGAAATTTTGAAGATTTAAGTGACAAGAGTGAATGCTTAATGTACTGAGGATTAATTTACTGATGGTCTTATTGATGGACATGGTTTAGTAGGAGGCTGCACGTGTGTGTGGTGTTGCACAGCTGTGAGTGTGTGTGTGTGTGTGTGTGTGTGTATAATGCAGCGTGGGTGTGTATGTGCGAGCGAGCGTTTGCTTGTTTGTACGTGTGAGTGCGTGCACGACACACTTATCAACAGTGCACTGTGATTATTACACATTAAATAACTTGTATCCGATGTTTGCGTCACAGGTAGATGGTCACAGGTCAGCCTTGATTTCGGGTCATTAAGAATTTGGTCATGCACTAATACATAACATGTGTTTGTAAGTTTGGTCAGGCATTAATTATGTGCCAACACCTGAGGCCGATAATAAGCGTACCTTAACCAAGACAACGTTACGGAACTTGCTGCTCGGATAGGATAGGATAGGATAGGACAGGATAGGATAGGAAGTGACAATATTCTCAATGGACTGAAAGTCATATATTATAAAGAGGTAAAAGATGATGGCAAGTTTTGAGGACAGATCTTCAAGCTGCTGATGGAAAGGTATACAGAACTGATGATAAGAATACTATTGATATAATGATTCGCTGAAGATAAGGATGATAATGATAGGAGTACTATTGATATAATGATTCGCTAAAGATAAGGATGATAATGATAGGAATATTCTTCATCATTATGTTGATAAAATGATGATGATGATAATGATGATGATGATATAATTAAGACTACGACCACCACCACGCTGATCATGATGACCAACATAACTATGAAGGTGATAATGAAGACGAATACGACATGTATGATGATGATGATAATGATGATGGTGACAATAATAATAGTAATAACCAAATTAACGACAAAAACAATAATGATAATGATACTGATAATGAGAGATCAAGCGTGTGTCCTAACCAGCATGCTTGTGCTTTTTAGATATTGATTAGGAAGGGGCGGTTGAGAGAGAGGCCTGCATCATCATCATCATCATCTCTCTCTCTCTCTCTCTCTCTCTTCTTTGATTCCTTTCCTTTCTCTCTACACCCCCACCTCTCTCTCTCTCTCTCTCTCTCTCTCTCTCTCTCTCTCTCTCTCTCTCTCTCTCTCTCTCTCTTTTGATTCCTTCTTTCCTTTTCTCTCACACACCTAATCTCTCTCTCTCTCTCTCACCTGATAATTACGCTGGGTCGATCAACCACCAGTCGTTCATTAACAGATCTCTGGAGGGAGGGAGACACGGTGGAGGAGAATGAATCAGACGACAGCGAATAAAGTACAGCTAATGATAACAGTGGTGACAAGGCCGAGAGAGGGAGGGAAGGGAAGGAGAAGGAAGAGAGAGGGAAAGGAGAAGAGAGGGAAGGGAGAGGGAAGGAGAGAGGGAAGGGAGAGAGAGGGGGGAAGGAGAGAGAGAGGGAATGAGAGAGAGAGAGGGAAGGGAGAGAAGGGAAGGAAGGAGAGAAGGGAAGGAGAAGGGGGGAGGAGAGAAGGGAAGGAGAGAAGGGGGGAAGGGAGAGAAGAGGGAAGGAGAGAGAGGGAAGGGGAGAGAGGGAAGGAGAGAAGGGAAGGGGAGAGAGAGGGAAGGAGGGAAGGAAGGAGAAAGAAGGAAGGAGAAGGGGAAGGAAGAAGAGAGGAGGGGGGAAGGAGAAAGGGGGAAGGGGAAGGGAAGGAGGAGAAGGAAGGGGAGAGGAAGGGGGGGAGAGGGGAAGGAGGGGGAGAGAAGGAAGGAAGGGAAGGAGAGAGAAGGGAAGGAGAGAAGGGAAGGAGGGAGAGGAGGGAAGGAGAGGGAAGGGAGAGAAGGGAAGGAGAGGGAAGGGAAGGAAGGGAGAGAGGAGAGAAGGGAGGAAGGGAAGGGGAGAGGGGAAGAAGGAGAGAGGAAGGAGAGATAGAAAGGAAGGAGAGAAAGGGAAGAGGAGGGAGAAAGGGACGGAGAAAAAAGAGAGTAAATATGTGGGTGAGAGAAGAAGGGAGAAACTAGAAAAGAGAGTGGAAAATGTGAAAATAATTGAGAAAGATGATGAAGAGAGAGAGAGAGAGAGAGCATAGAGAAGCGGGTAGTGTAGGAAGAAAGCTAGGAGAGTGGGGAAATGAAGACAGAGTGACAGTGAGAGAGAAGAAAATGACGTAGGGAAAATGACGGTAGAGGAAAGTGATGGTAGGGGAAAATGACGGTAGAAATGACAGGAGAAAAGTGACGGTAGAGAAAGTGACGGTAGAGGGAAAATGACGGTAGGGAAAAAGACCGTATGGAAAATTTGCTGCAGGAGAAAGTGGCGGTAGGAAAGTGACGGTAGGGAAAGTAGTGGCAGGGGTAAATGACGTTAAGGAAAAAGTGAAATGACAGGTGAAGTTATCACTGAATTGAGACATCGCTGAGGTGAAGACATCTGAAGTGAGAGACATCGCTGAAGAGAGACATCGCTGAAGAGAGAGACATCGCTGAGGTGAGAGACATCGCTGAGGTGAGAGACATCGCTGAAAGAGAGAGACATCGCTGAAGTGAGAGACATCGCTGAAGAGACATCGCTGAAGTGAGAGACATCGCTGAAAGAGAGAGACATCGCTGAGGTGAGAGACATCGCTGAAGAGAGAGACATCGCTGAATGAGAGACATGCAAGAGAGACATCCTGGTGAGAGACATCGCTGAGGTGAGAGACATCGCTGGTGAAGACACGCGAAGAGACACGGTGAGACATCGCTGATTTAAGGCACGCCGTCGGAGATGAAGAAATATATCATGCGAGGAGGAGGGAAGGAGAGGGAAGGAGAGGGATGGGGAGAGAGGGAAGGAGAGGGAAGGAGAGGTAGGGAGAAGGGGTGGAAGGAGAGGGGGTGAAGAGAGGGGGTAGGGAGGAGAGAGGGGTAGGGAGGGGAGAGGGGTAGGAAGGAGAGGGGGTAGTGAGGGGAGGTGAGGGGGGTAGGGAGAGAGAAGGGGGGTAGGGAGGAGAGTGAGGGGGTAGAGAAGGTGAGATAGGGAATGGGAGGAGATGGGAGGTGGGGGAGGTAGAGATGTGGGAGAAGAAGAGGAGAGGAGGAGAGCAAGAGTGAAGAAGGTGGAGTGAAGAGGAGAACGACGAATAAAAAGAAAGGAGAGAGAGAGAGCAACATGGCGGCCTCATCCAGGCTGAGGGTCGAGTGATAAACAAACATGAGAAAATGAGATGGGAGAGATGCCCGGCAGGAATGATATTTAATCAGCTCGGTAATTACTCTATGGAGTACTGATCGTCCTGCTCATGTCGACCTGTGCACACCGTGTGGTACTGTACATGGTGTGGTGGCTGACATGTGTACTATACTTTGTGGGTTGCTGGACGGTGTACTGTACCTGGTGTGTTGGCTGACATGTGCACCTGTACCTCGGTGTTTGGCTGACCCGTGTACGTACCCGGTGTGTTGGGTTGACATGTGTACCGGTACCTGGTGTGTTGGTTGACATGTGTACTGTACCGGTGTGTTGGCTGACCTGTGTACCGTACCTGGTGTGTTGGGTTGACCCGGTGTACTGTACCTGGTGTGTTGCTGACCTGGGGTACTGTACCCGTGTGTTGGCTGACATGTACTGTACCCAAAAGCTGGTTGACCTGTGTATTGCACCGGTGTGTTGCTGACCCGTATTGGTACCCGTGTTGGTTGACCTGCAGGCACGTACCTGGTGTGTTATTAACCTGTGTACTGCACATGGTGTGTTGGTTGACCCGTGTACTGCACCCGGTGTGTTGCCGACATGTGTACTGTACCTGTGTGTTGGTTGACCTGTGTACCGTAACATGGTGTAAAGGCCGACCCGGTGTACCGTACATGGTGTGTTGCTGACCTGTGTACTGTACCTGGTGTGTTGGCTGACCTGTGTACCGGTAACGGTGTAAGTTGGTTGACCTGTACTGCGCCCCTGCGTGTTGGCTGACATGTGCCTGTACCTGTGTGCTGAAGGACCTGTGTATTGCACCTGGTGTGTTGGTTGACCTGTGTACCGTACATGGTGTGTTGGTTGACCTGTGTACTGTACCCGGTGTGTTGGTTGACCCAGGTACTGCGGTACCCGGTGTGTTGGGTTGACCCGTGTACTGTACCTGGTGTGTTGGTTGACCTGTGTATTGGTACATGGTGTGTTGGGTTGACCCGTGTGTACTGTACCCGGTGTGCTGGGTTGACCTGGGTGTACTGCACTCCGTGTGTTGGCTGACCCGTGTACTGCACCTGTGTGTTGGTTGGACCTGTGTATTGGTACATGGTGTGTTGGGTTGACCTGTACTGTACCTGTGTGTTGGCTGACCTGTGTACTGTACCTGGTGTGTTGGTTGACCTGTGTATCACCGGTGCGTTGGTTGACCTGTGTACTGGGTACCGGTGTGTTGGCTGACCTGTGTACCGTACCGGTGTGTTACGACCGGTGGTACTGTACCGGTGTGTTGGGTTGACCTGCAGTACTGTACCTGGTGTGTTGAGCGACCTGTGTACTGGTACCTGTGTGTTGGCTGGGACCTGTGTACTGTACCAGGTTGGTTGACCCGTGGCACCGGTACCTGTGTTGCATGACCTGTACTGGGTAGCCTGGTGTGTTGGTTGACCCGTGTATTGTACCCGGTGTGTTGGTTGACCCGTGTACTGCACTCCGAAAAGTTGGTTGACCTGTGTACCGTACCTGGTGTGTTGGTTGACCTGTGTACCGTACCCGGTGTGTTGAAGGGATCTGGTACTGCACCTGGTAAAGGTTGGCCGACCAGTGCACTGTACCTGGTGTGTTGCTGGACGGTGTACTGTACCTGGTGTGTTGCTGGCTGGACATGTGTACTTGCACCCGGTGTGTTGGTTGACCGGTGTATTGGTACCTGGTGTGTTGGGTTGACCTGTGTACTGTACCTGGTGTGTTGTTGACCTGTGTACTGTACCTGGTGGTGGCTGACCTGTGTACTGCACCTGGTGTGTTGGTTGACCTGTGTAATTGCACCTGGTGTGGTGAGCTGACCGTGTACTGTACATGGTGTGTTGGTTGACCTGTGTACTGTACCGGTGTGTTGATGCTGACCTGTGTACCGTACCTGGTGGTTACGACATGGCACTGGTACCTGGTGTGCTGAAGGACCCAGTAATTGGGTAAATCTGGTGTGTTGGTTGACCCGTGTACTGTACCTGGTGTGTTGGTTGACCTGTGTACTGTACCCGGTGTGCTGGGTTTTCGACCCGTGTACTGTACCTGGTGTGTTGGTTGACCCGTGTACCGTACCCGGTGTTGTTGACCTGTGTACCGGTACCTGGTGTGTGTTGATGGACCCGTGTAATTGTACCTGGTGTGTTGGCTGGACCTGTGTACCGTACATGGTGTGCTGGTTGACCTGTACTGTACCCGGTGTGTTGGCTGACCCGTGTACTGGTACCTGGTGTGGTTGGTTGACCCGTACTGCACCTGGTGTGTTGGCTGGACCTGTGTACCGGTACCCGGTGTGTTGCTGACCTGTGTACTGTACCCGGTGTGTTGGCTGACCCGTGTACTGTACCTGTGTGTTGGCGGACATGTGTACTGTACCTGTGTGTTGGCTGACATGTACTGTACCTGTGTGTTGGCTGACATGTGTACTGTACCTGTGTTGGTTGACCTGTGTACTGTACCTGGTGTGTTGGTTGACCCGTGTACTGTACCTGTGTGTTGGTTGACCTGTGCAATTGTACCTGGTGTGTTGGGCTGGACCTGTGGGTACTGTACCCGGTGTGTGTTGGGCTGACATGTGTACTGTACCTGTGTGTACATGGGACATGTGTAATTGCACCTGGTGTGTTGGCTGACATGTGTACTGCACCTGGTGTGTTGGTTGGACCTGTGTAATTGCACCTGGTGTGTTGGCTGACCTGTGTAATTGCACCTGTACATGACATGTGTACTGTACCTGGTGTGTTACTGACATGTGTACTGTACCTGTGTGGTTACTGGACATGTGTACCCCATGGTACCTGGGTGTGTCATTGACATGTGTAATTGCACCTGGTGGTTGGCTGACATGTGTACTGCACCTGGTGTGTTGGCTGACATGTGTAATTGCATCTGGTGTGTTATTGACATGTGCACTGCACCTGTGTGTTGGCTGACATGTGTACTGGTACCTGTGTGTTGGCTGACCTGGGTGTACTGGTACCTGGTGTGTTGGTTGACATGTGTACTTGCACCTGGTGTGTTGGTTGGACCCGTGTACTGTGGTACCTGTGTGTTATTGACCCAGTACTGGGTACATATTGTGTGTGTTGGTTGACCTGTGTACTGTACCTGTGTGTTGGCTGACCTGTGTACTGTACCTGGTGTGTTGGCTGGACATGTGTGCACTGGCACCTGGTGTACATGGGACATGTGTACTGTACCTGGTGTGTTATTGACCTGTGTACTGCACCTGTGTGTTGGTTGACCTGTGTACTGTACCTGGTGTTGGCTGGACCCAGCACCATGGTACCGGGTGTTGGTTGACCTGTGTACTGTACCTGGTGTGTTGGCTGGACCAGTAATTGCACTCCAAAAGGCTGACCTGTGTACTGCACCTGTGTGTTGGGCTGACCTCCGTGTACTGTACCTGGTGTGTTGTATGGACCTGTGTACTGGTACCCGGTGTGTTGGCCGGGACCTGTACTGCACCTGGTGTGTTGGTTGACCTGTGTACTGGTACCTGGTGTGTTGGGCTGACCTGTGTACCGTACCGGTGTGTTGAAGGACCTGTGCACTGTACCTGGTGTGTTGGGTTGACATGTGTACTGTACCCGGTGTGTTGGTTGGACCCAAAATGGTACCCGGTGTTGGTTGACCTGTGTACCTGTACCTGGTGTTGGGTTGGCGTGTACTGTACCTGGTGTGTTGCTGACCTGTGTACTGCACCCGGTGTGTTGGTTGACCCGTGCACTGTACCTGGTGTGTTATTGACATGTGCAATTGCACCCGGTGTGTTGGGTTGACCTGTGCACTGCACCCGGTGTGTTGGCTGACATGTGCAATTGTACCTGTGTGCGGTTGACCTGTGCACTGTACCTGGTGTGTGTTGGTTGACCTGTGTACTGCAATATTAGGTAAAGCGGTCAACCCGTGTACTGTACCTGGTGGTTGAAGGACCCGTGTACTGTACCTGGTGTGTTGGTTGGGACCTGTGTACTGCACGGTGTGTTGGCTGACCCGTGTATTGTACCTGGTGTGTTGCTGACCCTGTGTGCTGTACCTGGTGTGTTGGCTGGGACATGCGTACTGTACCTGGTGTGTTGGTTGACCCGTGTACCGGGTAAGGTTACGGTGTGTTGGTTGACCTGTGTACTGTACCCGGTGTGTTGGCTGACCTGTGTACTGTACCCGGTGTGTTGGTTGACCTGGTGTATTGTACCTGGTGTGTTAAGGACCTGTGTACCGTACCTGGTGTGTTGGTTGACCTGTGTATTGTACCTGGTGTGTTGCTGACCTGTGTGCCACCTGTGTGTTGGTTGACCTGTGTATTGGTACCCGGTGTGTTGGTTGACCTGTACTGTACCTGGTGTGTGTTGGCTGACCTGTGTACTGTACCTGGTGTTGAAGGACCTGTGTACTGTACATGGTGTGTTGGTTGACCTGTGTACTGTACCTGGTGTGTTGGTTGACCCTGTGTACTGGTACCTGGTGTGTTGCTGACCTGTACTGTACCCGGTGTGTTGGTTGACCTGCGTATTGTACCTGGTGTGTTGCTGACCTGTGTACTGTACCCGGTGTGTTGGAAGGACCTGTGTACTGCACATGGTGTGTTGGTTGACCTGTGTGCTGCAACCTGGTGTAAGCTACGACATGTGTACTGTACCCGGTGTGTTGGTTGGACCCGTGTATTGGTACCTGGTGTGTTGGTTGACCTGTGTATTGTACCCGGTGTGTTGGTTGACCTGTGTACTGTACCTGGTGTGTTGGTTGACCTGTGCACTGCGTTCCGGTGTGTTGGCTGACCTGTGTACTGTACCCGGTGTGTTGGCTGACATGTGTACTGTACCCGGTGTGGTGGCTGACCTGTGTACTGTACCTGGTGTGTTGGTTGACCTGTGTACCGTACCTGGTGTGTTGGTTGACCTGTACTGCACCCGGTGTGTTGGTCAGACCTGTGTACTGTACCCGGTGTGTTGGTTGACCTGTGTACCGTACCCGGTGTGGTGGCTGACCCTGTGTACCGTACCCGGTGTTGGCTGACCTGTGTACTGTATCGGTAAAGTTGGCTGACCTGTGTACTGTACCTGTGTGTTGGTTGACCCGTGTACTGTACCCGGTGTAAGTTGAAGGACTCGTGCACGTACCTGGTGTTGGTTGAACCTGTGTACATCATGTATATCTGAGAGTGGTTAACTGTGTACATATTAGACATGGTTAACTGTGTACGTTTAGACATGGTTAACTGTGTACGTATTAGACACGGTTAACTGTGTACGTATTAGACATGGTTAACTGTGTACATAGACATGGTTAACTGTGTACATTAACATGGTTAACTGTGTACGTCTTAGACATGGTTAACTGTGTACGTCTTAGACATGGTTAACTGTGTAGTATTAGACATGGTTAACTGTGCGTATTAGACATGGTTAACTGTGTACATATTAGACATGGTTAACTGTGTACGTCTTAGACATGGTTAACTGTGTACGTCTTAGACATGGTTAACTGTGTACGTATTAGACATGGTTAACTGTGTACGTCTTAGACATGGTTAACTGTGTGCGTATTAGACATCCATCCATCCATCCATCTATCTATCGATCTATCTATCTATCTATCTCCGAAAGTTTATAAAGTATCAACCTCTAGCAACATTTCAAATCTTTTTCCCCAAAGTTTAGAAATTGTTCCTCCAAAGAAAGTTTTCTGTAGTTCCCAAAGTTTGGAAATAATTTCTCCTAATAAACTTCTCCTCCGGTACCCCTCCCCCACCCCTCCCCCACCCTCTTTCCCCAAAGTTACGAAATTATTCTATTTCTTCTTTCTCAAAGTTTAATTTTACCCCCTACAGACTTTACCTCCTTTCTCTTAAAACTTTAGAAAACTATTAATTCCCCTAAAACTTTTTCCCTCCCTCCTAAAGTTTAGAGAGAGAGAGAGAGAGAGAGAGAGAGGTTCGGGTTTCTCCAAATGGGTTTTCAGTAATAATTATTAAATTTTAGCAGGTAATTGCTACGTTTAAATTAGCGCAAGGTGTAATTATGTCCGCATTTAGCGATACCGCGATATTTACGTGTACACCTACACACTCCCACACGTGTACACTGGCATACTCCCATAAGTGTACACCGGCATATTCCCACACGTGTACACTGGCATACTCCCATAAGTGTACACCGGCATACTACCACACGTGTACACAGGCAGTCCCACACGTGTACACTGGCATACTCCCACACGTGTACACCGGTATACTCCCACACGTGTACACTGGCATACTCCCACACGTGTACACAGGCATACTCCCATAAGTGTACACTGGCATACTCCCACACGTGTACACTGGCATACTCCCACACGTATACACAGGCATACCCTACATCATGCCTCATAATTATGTACACAGTTCTAAACCTACATGTACACCAACATACACCAATATGCTGTCACGCATACACGGGCGTAATTATACATACCCCCACACGTGTACGCACTCTAAACCTACATGCAGTCACGTGTACACTTAAAAACTACAGGCACTCACGCATAGAGAAGCATAAAAAACTACAATGCATGTCTCATTTCCACAGGCATGCAGTCACGTGTACGTAGTTTTAAACCTACATGCAGTAGCTACAAAACTACATACAGTCACGTGTGCACTTGTAGTATTATTTGCAGTCACGTGTACGTAGTTCTAAACCTACATGCAGTCTCTACAGAACTACATACAGTCACGTGTATGCACTTGTAGTATTATTTGCAGTCACGTGTACGTAGTTCTAAACCCTGCAGTCTCTACAGAACTACATACAGTCACGTGTATGCATTTGTAGTATTATTTGCAGTCACGTGTAAGCAGTTTTGAACCTACATGCAGTAGCTACAAAACAACATACAGTCACGTGTACGCACTCATAGTAATACTTGCAGTCACGTGTAAGCAGTTTTGAACCTACATGCAGTCACGTGTACTGAGGATTAAAAATGCAGAAAGTCACGTACATATACTCTTGCGTGTACAGACATACTTACATAGTCATGCAACCCCATCACTCTCATACACACACCGACTGACACATGTAGACCCACAGACATACACACACAGACATATACACACAGAGACAGATAACAATCATCACCAACCTCGTAGCTACACAGGTAAAAGCATCACCTTCACGTCACCACCTCCCACACCTGTACTCTCCTCCCTCCCACACCTGTACTCTCCTCCCTCCCACCTTACTCTCCTCCTTCCCACACACCTGACTCTCCTCCTCCCACACCTGTACTCTCCTCCCTCCACACACCTGCCTCTCCTCCCCCACACCTGCTCTCCTCCTCCCACCTGTACTCTCCTCCTTCCCACCTGTACTCTCTCCTCCCCACCTGTACTCTCCTCCCTCCCCACACCTGTACTCTCCTCCCTCCCACCTGCTTCTCCTCCTCCCACCTGTACTCTCCTCCTTCCACACACTGTACTCTTCTCCCTCCCCACCTGTACTCTCCTCCCTCCCCACCTGTACTCTCCTCCCTCCCCACACCACTCTCCTCCTTCCCCACACCTGTACCTCCTCCCTCCCACACACACACCCTTTTCCTCCCTCCCCACACCTGCACTCTCCTCCCTCCCACACACACCTGTACTTTCCTCCCTCCCACACACCTGTACTTTCCTCCCTCCACACACCTGTACTTTCCTCCCTCCACACACCTGTACATCAATTTGTAGTATTTGTTCCTTCTCTCTCTCTCTGTGTGTGTGTGTGTGTGTGTGTGTGTGTGTGTGTGTGTGTGTGTGTGTGTGTGTGTGTGTGTGTGTGTGTGTGTGTGTGTGTGTGTGTGTGTGTGTGTGTGTGTGTGTGTGTGTGTGTGTGTGTGTGTGTGTGTGTGTGTGTGTGTGTGTGTGTGTGTGTGTGTGTGTGTGTGTGTGTGTGTGTGTGTGTGTGTGTGTGTGTGTGTGTGTGTGTGTGTGTGTGTGTGTGTGTGTGTGTGTGTGTGTGTGTGTGTGTGTGTGTGTGTGTGTGTGTGTGTGTGTGTGTGTGTGTGTGTGTGTGTGTGTGTGTGTGTGTGTGTGTGTGTGTGTGTGTGTGTGTGTGTGTGTGTGTGTGTGTGTGTGTGTGTGTGTGTGTGTGTGAATATAAAATAATTAAATGCAGTCCACTACTGTTGGGGAAGTGAGGGTGTCGACCACTCTGCTTCCTTGTGCTGTATTCACATTGCCCTTAACGGATGCCAGGCCCATGGGATCATAGATAAGGTTATATTGTTACTGGAACAGATTAATATAGCCAGAAAATACAGACACCAGTGAACAATAACAACAATATTGAGGTGGATGAACTGTCTGATGTGCAGTATAGTTTACACTGATTTTATCACCTGGAAACTGACTTTATATACTGTATATATTATTATGATATGAATATTAGTGTACTGGACAGGACAATATTGGTGTACTGGACAGGATAATATTCGGTGGACTGGACAGGACAATATTGGTGTACTGGACAGGACAATATTGGTGTACTGGACAGGACAATATTGGTGTACTGGACAGGACAATATTGGTGTACTGGACAGGATAATATTGGTGTACTGGACAGGACAATATTGGTGTACTGGACAGGACAATATTGGTATACAGGAAAGAAGGGGAAGAATGTTGATTCGCAATACCAATGAAATAATCACTATAAAACACCTGAGTGACATGGGCTAAGTCGGGGTGTGTAAACAGGGCCAGGTGCCAAGACGCCGAAGTCGATGACATAAATTGGTACTGAGAGAGACTGCCAACGGGATGGGTATATAACTGGATGAATACACATAAACTCTCTTGATATAGGAATAACGCCGTATGGTGCAGGTGTAAATGAGAGATATAACTATAAAATTAATCTGAATATCTCAAGATGTTTAGAGCGATTGTTTGTCTATATATACGAACTGAATGTCTTACGAGTGCTGTTGAAAGTATCGTGTGGGATTTAGCGAGAGAGGAGAACGAGCATAATTATCATGAACATTAAAGGAGTATCATTAATAATAATACCACACAACTTGAATATTGAGTTATGATGGAGTATTATAACTTGATAATACTGACACTACAAGACGGTCAGCGGGCTAGAAGTATGTAAACAAACACCTGTATGTATATTAATGGTCCAGGTGGGAGAAACTGGTAAGGTGAGGTGGTAGAGTTGGTCAGGTCACGAACGGCCCTCACTTACTGCTTCGTGATTCTGAAAGTTTTGCGTACTAGATTACCTTCCTTGTCAATCACCTCGAGAAAAAGTTTTATATTTTGAAAAGAATTACTTGTTCTCTCGGTATTTGACGAGATAATGTATTGTAGCAGAGATATATTTTGTTTGTTGATGTCTTAGTTTTTTCTTTTATCTATTTTAATCTTTTTGTTATTTTTATATATTTTTTTATTTTTATCAATTTTGGTTTATTTTTATTATACTGTTTTATTTTATTTGTGTAAATACGTAGATTTTAGGATTTTTTTTTCACACTAATAATAATAATAATAATAATAATAATAATAATAATAATAATAATGCTGATAATGGTATTGTTATTATTATTATTATTATTATTTAATCCTTCAGATGGATAATTACATGATAAATACACAGTAAATAACTCAGTCAATAACCACCTTGTCTCTCCAGGTGACCTACTCGTACTGTGTATATCTTTAACCAGGTATTTCTCATCTCCTTCCTAAATGTTTTATATTAATCGAATTAAAATCCATTTCCAGTTCTGATGAAAAATGTTTTATTGTGTTTGTGAAGACCAGAACTCAGGTCAGCATGTTTTTGTGCTACCTCCCTTCCTCCCTACTCTCCCTTCCTCCCTACTCTCCCACCCTCCTCCCCCCACCCTCCCTACTCTCCCACCCTCCCTCTCCCTTCCTCCCTACTCCCCCACCTCTACTCTCCCACCCTCCCTCTCTCCCCACCCACCCTACTCCCACCCACCCCTCTCCCACCTCCCTACTCTCCCACCCTCCCTACTCCCCACCCCTCCCCTCCCCACCTCCCTACTCCCACCCCCACCTCTCCCCCACCCTCCCTACTCCCCACCCTCCCTACTCTCCCACCCTCCTCTCTCCCACCCACCCTCTCTCCCCACCCTCACGCTACCATGACAACTGGGGTGAACTGTAAAAAGTCTTAGATGTTTGTTTTTATCTGGTGAATTTAACTCGTTTACGGACACATGTATTGTTAGTGAAAGTTGAAGACAGGCATGGACGTTTGATCTACACACACACACACACACACACAGACCCAGACACACACACACACACACCCAAACGCCCACCCCCAACATCCCCCTTCCCCCCCACCCCCACACACACACCCAACACCCCTCCCCACACACACATACACCTACAGTCTCCCCTCTACAGTTGATGGCACACAATAAACACCGCTATAGTCAGTCTATACAGTGAATGTGTTAATGAACAGATGTATATACCAGAACTAGATTATTGATGCTTTACAAGTAATATAGCAATGTATAAAATTATATTAAGTTGAAATGTCTGCTAGGAACTGGAAAAAAAATTAAAACAGAGGGTAGGAAGTGGTAGAGGGGTAATGTGGGGGGGAGGAAGGTAATAGGGGGTGGAAAGGGGGGCGGTAGATAAGGGGAGTAAAGGGGGGGACGGTCAATGAAAATGGGAATCGTCATGACTGGTATATATATAAGAGCGGGGTGTGTGTTATAGAGCCTCTGTTGGCACCAGGATGGGCGTCACGAGAAGGTCTTGTTCTCCCTGGGTGTGGTAGTGAGTGTTGGTGTGGCTGTGAGGGTGGTAGTGAGTGTTGGTGTGGCTGTGAGGGTGGTAGTGAGTGTTGGTGTGGCTGTGAGGGTGGTAGTGGGGTGTTGGTGTGGCTGTGAAGGTGGTAGTGGTGTTGGTGTGGCTGTGAGGTGGTAGTGGGGTGGTGTGGCTGGTGGTAGTGAGTGTTAGTGTGGCTGTGAGGGTGGTAGTGAGTGTTGAGGTGTGGCTGGCTGGGGGGTGGTGGTGGGGTGGTGTGGCTGTAGGGGTGGTAGTGGTGTTGGTGTGGCTGTGGGGGTGGTAGGTGGTGTTGGTGTGGCTGTGGGGGTGTGAGTGGGTGTTGGTGTGGCTGTGAGGGTGGTAGTGAGTGTTGGTGTGGCTGTGTAATTGTCGGTTGCTGTTGTGGTGGTGCTTGTAACTTCCTATGACTTGTGGTGATGGATTTTCACAAGCACCGACACACACACACACACACACACACACACACACAGGTGTATTTTGACAGGTAGCTAATCTTTGTCGGAGCCAACCTTACCTGTATGTTATGTGAGGAAAAAATAACACTGAATTATGTACGAGAACACACCTTTCCTGACACACCTGTTATCTCAGTATCAACAACCAGGAAGTATTAAAGAAAATGATGATAATAATAATATAAACAATAATAATAATAATAATAATAATAATAATAATAATAATAATAATAAAAGTACTGATAATGATGAACAATTAAAAAAAATGAATGAAAACCTCTGTAAATCACACGAAAATCGAAAATCTAAATAAGAAAACATCATCCTTTTAAATATATAAGCATAGAAATGACTCAAATGGTGTAAGAAATAACATGAAATCATATTTTTGGTGTGTGTGTGTGTGTGTGTGTGTGTGTGTGTGTGTGTGTGCTATAAGTTGTTAGTAGGTGTATATGCATGGGCGTCTGTATGTTATTGTGTGAAGTAATTTGTAATAATATTTACCTGTATTTTATGCTCTTTAGAATATTTTACAATTTTTAAAGGATATTATTATTATTATTATTATTATTATTATTATTATTATTGTTGCTGTTGTTGCTGTTGTTGTTGTTGTTGTTGTTGTTGTTGTTGTTGTTGTTGTTGTTGCCTCCTTCTGTGTTTCTTTGCTCTCTACAATCTGTCTCACTTCAAAAAGCCAGTTTTCCCGTCATCTTTGTGATGTAGCTTAACATAATCTTTTTCTCTACTATTTTATTTTGTGTACTCTTAATTTTTCGCCCCCGAGTCCCTATTGTGGGTCGATGACGTGTGGCTATTCCCCATTAGAAATTATCATCATCATCATCATCATCATTATCATCATCATCGTCATTATTATCATCATCATCGTCATTACCATCATCATCATCGTCGTCGTCGTCGTCGTCGTCGTCGGAAAATAAGTAATACTGTACTTAAACACTCCTTGTTCCAGTCTAACTCTCCTGTTAGGGTCACTGGGTAGTCTCAGCAGTTAGTGGCACTCTTGTTGTTATTAGTGGCACTCTAGGTTACTCCCCTCACCTGACACCAAAGAGTGACACCCTACTACCTCCTCCTCACCTGACACCAAAGATTGACACCCTACTACCTCCTCCTCACCTGACACCAAAGAGTGACACCCTACCACCTCCTCCCCGGGTCTGTTATCGGGTACTTGTCTAGGTGAGGAAGTGGGTTCTTGCTGGGTCTCTTGTCTGAGTTCGGGTCTGTCGTCTGGGTACTTGAGCTGTGGACTCTGATGCCTGACATAACCCATCGCTTCCCCGTGACGTCTCTCAAATAGTCGTCGTTTTCCCCGGTCTGTTACACGACTCCCGGCCAACTGAAGCTGTCGTGTTGGCCTGGAGAGAGGGGAGGCAGTGGGGAGAGAGGGGAGGCAGAGTGGGGAGAGAGGGGAGGCAGAGTGGGAAGAGAGGGGAGAGTAAGTGTGAGTGAGGAGAAGGGAGGTGTGATAGGAAGGAAGACGAAGGGACGGGAGAGGTGTGACAGGAGGGAACGGATTGAGAGAGAGAGAAAGAGAGTTCTCATTTGACATCTGAGTTGTTTGACATTAATCGTCTGCGTCAAAACAGTACCTCAACACGCTACCCTCGTCATTTTAAGATTAATTAAATATTTCCTCTTCTTCAGCCACACCTGAGTCATTGTATCTGGAAGTAAAATATAAGACAGGGAAAATCAAATACTCCGCAAGACACAATGTTTATAGTATCTTCAACTAACCATTTTCTAACTTATGTGTCCCGATATATAAGTATGTCTTGTCTAGATATACTCAGCCACCATCCACCTTCCGTGAGTTGTTTTCTTGATGTCTTTTGTCACCTGTGGGATAATGTATTCAATACTGTGATCTCTGTCGCCTTTGTTTTAGTGTATGTGTGTGTGTTGTATTACATTTCTCCAGTAGTTTCAGAAGTAGATTTAAATGATATACTTATTTTACCGCCTGGAGTACACACACTGGTCATATTTGCTATTAGGAATTTATGTCGAGGAAGCTCAGGTGTGTGTGTGTGTGTGAGAGCATTATCAACACGGTGTTTTATAAAGTCTCTTCATGTTTGTGATTACAGGTGTCCCTTGAGAAGCCACGCGTCGAAAACCTCTCTCTGTAACTACATTATTCTCTTCCTATAAGTCATGTTCTTCATTATATTAGACTTGAAGGTTGGAATTACACACACACACACAAAAAAAAATAGAGTACCAGTGGCTTAAAGAAAATCATATAGAACAATACTGGAATTTTTGGTAACTAACTTTCTCAAGGTATTTCTTTAAATACAAACAAACATTAAGGACTTTATAGATACAGTGTAGAATGAAGATATAACCCTTAACGCCTGTGTCGCTTACTCAGTTGGTCAGTCGTTTAATTTATCACTGAACTAGAGGAAGGGGGATGACATGTTTAGAAGCAATTAGTTCATTTGGTAATAGAGATATGTTGAGGTACAGTCATTGCAGGTGTTGAGGACCTAGACATCTGAGGTGACATGGTAACAACCACAACTGTCAAACTCCCGGGGGTGAGAGTTAGTGTGTGGGGTGTGGGCGGGTGGGGTGGGGGGGAACATATGGGTGGCGGGGTCCCAGGAAGACATGGGTGGTGAGAAGGGGGGTGGGGAGGACATGAGTTGCGGGGTAAGGGAAGACATGGGTGGTAAGAGGGGTAGGGGTGGTTATGGGTGGTGAGGTAAGGAGGACATGGGTTGTGGGGATGGGGAGGACATACATGGGTGGTGGGGGTAGGGAGGTTATAGGTGAGTAGGGGGAGTAGGGAGGACATGGGTTGCGGGGATAAGGGAGGACATACATGGGTGGTGAAGGGGGTAAGGGAGGGACATGGGTTGCAGGGGTCAGGGGGGTTTATGGGTGGTGAAAGGGTAGGGAGGAGGACATGGGTGGCGAGGGGTAAAGAGGAGGATATGGGGGAGGGGGGGGTAGGGAGGACATGGGTGGCGGGGAGGGTAAGGAAGGACGTGGGTGGAGAGGGTGAGGAGGGGCACTCAGGGGTGCACGACAGTACACCACGAGCTGGAGATAACACTCCGCCTCCTGTCTGTGTCTGTAAGTCAGTGCACTCACTCCACACACACACACACACACACACACCACCTCTCTCCCTGTCTCCTGCCTCCCTCGCCCTACCCTCATCCCTCTCCCTCCCTCCCCGCCACTCCTCCCCTCCTGCCCCCCCTCCCTCTCAGGACGCCACCAGACTATCTCCTCTTCATCCTATGAGGAATATCCCAATGGACAAAATCTCACCTGGCAGTTTAGGTTAGGTTAGGTTAGGTTAGGTTAGCGTGGGATTATGTTATGTTAGGTTATATTAGCGTTAGGTTAGGCTTAGGTTAATGTGAGCAATCGCAGAGTGAAATAGGCTGGGCTGTCTAATGTTCAGGTAATCATAAGAAGTAGTTGTGTTGCGTGAGAGAAGACTTACCTCATGAGATGGGTGAGAGTGAGCCGTGACCTACTGCCTCCCAGGTAACACATTATGCCTCGTTAATCCTCATCCAAACGGAGAACAACATCAGTGTAAATATTGTTCCACCTCTAACTGCCTTCTTCCTCACTCCTCCCCTTACCCACCCCCCATCCCTCCCCTTACCCACCCCCCCATCCCTCCCCTTACCCACCCCCCATCCCTCCTTACCCACCCCCCCTCATCCCTCTTTACCCTTCCCCACCCTCCCCTCCCTTACACTACGTCCCATCCCTCCTTCTTGCACTTCCCAATCATCACTTCACCCCCTCCCCACCCCCATTTCCTTAGCCTCTCCCTCATCCCCCTCCCCCTTCCTATCACGTAGTTAAAATTATTGACGCCATATTTGTGTAGTTGCTCCCTCTAACACAGAAAGTGTTGAGGGCGTTATGGGCGATCAGCCACACTGTAACAGGCAGCCCAACCACCACCTTTAACTGGCGGACAGCAATTCGAGGCAGGGTACCCATTAGCACCTGGTGGGGGAGTTAAGGAGAGGGCGTCCCCACCACACACACAAGTCATCTGGTTGGCTCATTATGGTGATCAAGTGATTCTAATTGTTAATAATTACTGTATTTGTTAATTTATTTATTTCGTTTTAATATTTATTTTCGTATTAAATTATTGATTGAGAGAAATATTAAAGATTTAAGAAGTTGAGAGATTAAATTTAGATTAAAAAAAAATATGTATACCTGTATATAACATAAAATAGCAACTTGTTTTATTTTTTTGGATTTTATTGAAGTGTAAAAGTAATTAATCTCATATAATGTCACCATTAGACGTCATCGACATATAAAAATATATAATAAAGCGGGTATATTATTTGAATTGGCTGTTAAATATAAAATATAAGTTGAAATACGTGAAGCAGTATTCAACACCTGAGCAGTTATGTGTGTTACCTGTAGGGACTAATACAATGTGTGTGTGTGTGTGTGTGTGTGTGTAACAATTAATGGGGGAATGGAGGATGGTAGCAACAAGTGGATTTAACATACGAATCTTTTGGGCAATTTTGTCTGTGGTGTGATCCATCTTGGCTAGACAGACAAACAGACAGACAGACAGACAGACAGACTTAAGCGGGTCAGGACAGGTCGCGGTCCGTGGCTCTTATGACCTCGGAGCCAGTCAATCAATCATCTGCTTCTCTCTTCATCATTACTATCTTTTGTTTCGACTTTATCATCATCATCATCATCATCATCATTATTATCGTCATCATCATCATCATCATTATCATCATCATTATCATCATCGGCATCATCATCATCATCATTATCATCATCATCATCATCATCATAATTATCATCACTTTTAAGGTCAGTTTCAGCACACGTCAGGTCTCCGCCCTTGTGTGTGACCACTTGGTTAGGGCTCAGGGCCACACCACGTCCGGCAGTCACCACGCGTAGATCCACCTCACACAACGGCGGCTTTTCCAGGTTACAGACGGGCGAATGTTTGTCCATCCAGGTCACACATCGGAGAATTTCTTGTTTCCGAAGGCCAAACACCATCCGACTAAATCCGGGTTACCAAGGGCGAGTGTTTGCCAGTCCGGGTTAGACAGTGAAGGATTTCTTGTTCCTGACAAAGTGACACACACACACACACACACACACACACACACACACACACCTATAAACACCATTCCACTATGTCCGGGTTATCGAGGGTTGTGTGTTTGTTTATCCATCCAGGTAACACATTGGATGATTTCAAGTTCCCGAACTCACACACACACACACACACACACACACACACACACACACACAAGACTTGAGTCGGTTCACCTTGAAGAATAGGGAAATAATTATCCATATTATTCAAAAGGTTTAATTAATACTTTTTCTTTCACGTTACTTTGATTTGCGATATTTTTTTTTAATTATTCTTATTCATTTTTTTTCCTACTGCAACCACTTCCATGTAACGTTTATACTGTGATTTTTATTATATCACGTAGGGTCTGAGAGGTGAGGGAGTGGGGGAGAGAAAGGAGAGTGTGAGAAAGTCTTAGAGATAGAAAAATGTGAAGAGGGGAGGGGTTAGATGGGGTAAATGGAAGGGAATAGGCAAAGACAGGAATAATGAAGGAGAAACATTGTAGAGGAAGATAACAGGAGATAAGAGGGATAGGTAAATAAGGGAAAACGACAAAGGGAATAGGAGTGACGGGAAGAGATGGGATAATTGAGAGAGAGAGAGAGAGAGAGAGAGAGAGAGAGAGAGAGAGAGAGAGAGAGAGAGAGTTTTAATATAGACAGGTGTCAATATTTCATTATGGCAGAACATGTATACTGTATGTTGCTGTTGACTTTACTTTCTTTTAATTTTGTTTTTGTGTCGCCTATGTTGTTCACCCCTTACCCAGGTGCTAGAGGCCCATAGGTTCTTCACCCCTTATCAGATTGTTACGAAAAATCCACCTTAAAATATTGCCCCTTGACAGCTCTCTGTTGTTTGACGCCCGCGAGACATCACAAACCTTTGAAGGGGAGCATTGTATTTATCCTCTGGAGCTTTGAGGTTATTTTCTAATGCTCCTTTGAAGTTAATAAGCCAGTGTGTTGATTTGTACGAATTCTGTCTTGAAGTTTTACTCCCATGAGAGGTTCACATCACCCTGAAACGTCACATGGATGACTTTTCATCTAAAAAATTCGAATCAGTTCCTCTCTGAAGTGACATCCTCTCTTTTGGAAAGTTTAATTTTTGTTCCTTAAGAAAACCACATCCTTCTGAGACTTTCATTTAAGCCAGTGTCTTCAAAAGGTCATTCCATCGTCCTCGAAACGTCGAAAATTTCCTCAGAGTCAAACCATTTTCCTCAAAGGGGTTTAACAATATATATCGCATTGATGACTCCCTATGACTCCCGGCTGTAGTTGATGGTCGTTTAGTCACAAGTACAGGGACGATAGGATGTGTGTATAAGGCCGTCCTCAACGATAAACATCCTCCCTTTTATTATCAGACAGTCGTACAGTTTTGGGTAATCCATCTTTTTACGGGTTCATACCATAACAGGTTTACAAGTTCCCATTTTTTTTACAGAGTCATCCCATGTTATACAGGATCCCATTTTTACAGATCCATCCCATTTTTTAGAGTCACCCCATTTTTTTACAGATCTACCCTATTTTTTAGAGCCATCCCATTTTTTTTACAGAGCCACGCCATTTTGACAGCATAGGGGATGAATTAGAACCAATGAGGGTGGGGTGGTATAGTTAATAAACTAGACTGATAAACGGACTGACTGACTGACTGACCGACCGAGAATTTAGCATTAAATGGACGTAGTTAGGCAGGTTAAAAAAAATGGCTTGTCATGTATTATTCATCAGAGGGACAACGTAACTGAGGACAGGAGGGAGAGGGGTGAGAGGGGAGAGAGGGGTGGTGAGGTGAGAGGGAAGAGCATAGATGGAAAGGTGAGGGGACACGGAGAAGAGAAGGAATGAGAGGGAGACGATAGCAGGGGGGAGAGGGAAAGGTAAGAAAGAAGAAGAATTATGAGAGTTGGAGTAGAAAATAGAACAGGGAAAGAAAGGAAAGATGAGAGGGAGATGAGATAAATGGAAATGGGAGAAGAGGGATTGGAAGGAGAGAAGAGAGATGGAAGGGATAAAAGAGGGGTGAGAGGGACAGGAAATGGGTGAGAGGGAAAAGAAAGGGATGAGATGGAGAATAGAGAAGTGAGAGGAAGAGAAGAGGGGTAAGAAGGAAAGGATAAGACTGAGAAGGACTGAAGAAGGTTAAGAAAGGATGGATGAGAGGGAAAGGAGGGGGAGAGGGGAATCAGCTGGTGGATCAGTCTATATTTAGAAAAGGAGGGGAGAGGGTAGGGGAGGGAAGAGGGGGATGGGCGTGAGGGGAAGGGGTGGAGAGGGGAAGGGGAGGAGAGGGGGAGGGGATGCCAGTCATTCTATTAATACTATATTTTTCATTCAAATTTTTTTCACATTTTACAAGTCTAGTTTCTGCCCTTATGCCATTTATTATTATTATTATTATTATTATTATTATTATTATTATTATTATTATTATTATTATTATTAATGGTTGCCAGTGTCACCTTTACATATATAAATCGTGTGTCTCAGAAGCAAGTCTTTCAAAAATAATAGTCAATTTATCGTATACTCGAGGAGACAAGGGTATTGTAAGCACTTTGTATGTGTGTGAGTCTGTTGGTCTGCATAAAACACTATACGGCCCTTCCAACCATCATTACTCTCTCTCTCTCTCTCTCTCTCTCTCTCTCTCTCTCTCTCTCTCTCTCTCTCTCTCTCTCTCTCTCTTTCGTCTACGTTAATGGTCAGGGTTAATTGTCACAAGTCACTGAAGTTCAATCTCCATAACCACATAGTAATGACTTATTGTAACTTATTTTTTTAACACACAAGAAGGATTTAATACTAACCTAAGATATTCAATACGTCACAATATATATATATATAGAAAATACCAATGAATATTATAGCGGTGAAATCTATAAATCATTCCTGGAAAAAAAAAACATGTTATTTCTTTTTCCCCTAAAATACAATGAAAAAATTGACTTAACAGAATGGTACGATTGTTTGATTGGATTTACCTGTTTAATCTAATTTATTTTTATTTATCAAAACACCTTAGTGATATTTTACCTTACACTGTGTCCAAGGCCGGGTAGCTTCACTTGTTTTAGTTCGTGGAAGGTGTGGTGGTGGTGGTTGTAGTGGGAGTGATGGTGGTTGTGGTGGTGGTGGTGGTGGTGATGATGGCTGTAGTGGTGGTGGTGTTGTAGTAGTGGTAGTGGTGGTGGTTGTAGTGGGAGTGATGGTGGTTGTGGTGGTGGTGATGATGGCTGTAGTGGTGATGGTGGTTGTTACTGTGGTGGTGATGGTGGTTGTTACTGTGGTGGTGATGGTCGTTGTTGTAGTGGTGTTGGTGGTGGTTGTTGTAGTGGTAGTGGTGGTGGTTGTAGTGGGGTTGATGGTGGATGTTACTGTGGTGGTAATGATGGTGGTGGTTTGCTACTGTGGTGGTGATGGTGGGTGTTACTGTGGTGGTGATGGTGGTTGTTGTAGTGGTGTTGGTGGTGGTTGTGGTGGGAGTGATGGTGGATGTTACTGTGGTGGTGATGGTGGTTGTTACTGTGTTGGTGATGGTGGTTGTTGCTGTGGTGGTGATGGTGGTTGTAGTGGTGATGGTTGTAGTGATGGTAGTTGTAGTGATGGTGGTTGTAGTGGTGATGGTTGTAGTGGTGATGGTTGTAGTGGTGGTGGCTGTAGTGGTGATGGTTGTAGTGGTGGTGGTTGTAGTGATGGTGGTTGTAGTGATGGTGGTTGTAGTGATGGTGGTTGTAGTGGTGGATGTTGTAGTTGTTGACGTGCATATACAGTACCTTGCCTCCTGTATGTAGTGAGAGAGATTTCTAAGTTATACTCCCGACGCTGAAGTCATCGTCCTGGTCATCGTCTTTAGTCATCGTCCTGGTCATTGTCCATAGTCATCGTGTTGGTTAATGGTCATCGCTTTAGAGTTCATCAGTAATCGTAATGGAAGTAGCAGTAGAGATATTATTATTATTATTATTATTATTATTATTATTATTATTATTATTATTATTATTATTAAAAAAAAATTATTATTATTATTATTATTATTATTATTATTATTATTATTATTATTAAAAAATTTTATTATTAAATTTTTTTATTATTATTATTATTATTATTATTATTATTATTATTATTATTATTATTATTATTGGTTGTAGTGAAAGCAGTAGTAGTGTTAACTGAACACATCAGTATTACACCTCAAAATATGGTCCACGAATTTTTTCTGAATGTATATTTTTTTTAGGTACGATAACAGTTATCTAAACTTGACACCTGCAGGGATTAATTACATCAGTAGATTTTATATTTTATATTTTTTTTCTCATCAATAAAAAAAATATATATATAAAAGTTCTATGATCAAACACCTCGTAACTAATTTTTTTTAACAATAAATACCAAGGTACCTGAAATATGTTTTTATGGAGGAATAAATGTGGCTTGAATCATTATCGAATTTATATATATATAAATTCTCATTATTATGGCAACTGTCTTAAAGAAATCTAAAGCGAATTATCTTTTGTTATGTTTCACTCGGCCATACTTGAATGATCGCTTATTTCACGTTAATCAAGTCGGCTTCCTCGCCTTCTGATCAATGACTGTGTTTGTGCTTTAAGGATCCCGTATATGTATATTGGGAGATGTTCTCAAAGTCATGGGTGTAATAGTCTGGAAAAACATACAATCAAATTTAACACTATACACACACACACACACACACACACACACACACACACACACACACCTACCTGACATAGTGACATCCATATTATCTAATTTATAAAGTAAAATACGATATATGCAATAGATCTTACATGATAACTGAATAGATTTAAGAGAGAGATACGCGGATTCGTCATCATCAACCCAAGACCTTGATGGTGGTGGTGTGGTAGTGAAGGGAGGAGGGTATTTCCCTTAGGGTTTTAAAAGGCAAAGATACGAGGTCACAGAGGTCAAGTAGGTGTGGTAATTGAGGTGGGTTCAGGTGAGTGTAGGTATAGATAATATGTGGGGAGGGTGGTTGCTGTGGGTGTAAAGGTGGGCGGCAGGTGTGGGGGAGTTGTGTGTGTGTGTGTGTGTGTGTGTGTGTGTGTGTTTTGTGTGTGTGTGTGTTCGTGTATGTAAACGTGGTGATGTATGTGTGTGTGTGCATGGTGGATATGGACGTTTAGCGGTACTGAGGTGGGGAGGTGCTGGGAGGGAGGGAAGGAAGGGGGAGGGAGGGGATAGGGGGGGAGATAGGGAGAGGAGGGTGTTGGGGCTCCCCTCTCGTTCATCCTCCCGAGGTCAACAAAGGGGAGATGAGATAAAGAGATGGGGAGGGGACGCCTCATTAAGGTATTTGTACCCCCTTCCCCCCTCACCCTTCTCCCCTCTCCCACCCACGTTTCTCTTCTATCCTTCCTTCCTCCCTCCTTTCTTATTTCTTTCCCTCTTCTTTTCCCATTCCTGTCATCCGTCTGCCCCTTCCCTCCCCCATTTCTCCCTCTATACACCATATCTTGGGAAGGGTAATCGGAGGGAGGTGGAGGGGAATACGAGAGGAAGGGGAGGAGGGAACGATAGCTGAAGGGAAAGGATTGAGGGTAGATAAGGGGGGAGGGGACGAGAGGTGAAGGGAAAGGAACAAGAGTAGTGGAGGGAAAAGGGAAAGGGGAGGGTCAGAACAAGGGGGAATGACCGGAAGTGACGTCATCATCAGTGAGTCATGGGCCGGCCACCCTTGGGACAGTTACCTGCTGCCCACTCCACCTCACCTTGACTCAGTGCTGTCCACCTGTCCCCACGTGTCACCCCCCTCCAGGTAGTTGACGTGAGCTTCTAGTAACTACCAAATGGGTGTAATAAGCGCTAAGCTTCTTAATGGCACGTATCCTCTTAAGCTTCCCGGTAGTTAAGTGAAAAGTTTCAAGTCACTAATTAAGCTTCTAGGTAGTTGACGTGTGCTTCAGCTAACAGGTATCAAACAGTGAAGTCAGTGCTGAGCTTCTCAATACTACGCATCCTCTTGAGTTTTCAGGTAATTCAGTAAAAGCTTCAAGTAACTAGACGCCTTTGAGTCGACTTATGAGCTTCTCACTTGTTAAGTATCAGTGGAAAAAGTATAATTACCTCTTGCAGTCCAGGTGAATCTTATCGTCAGTATTTTAACCACACACACACACACACACACACACACACTCTCGACAGCCTCCGACCGGGAATATATTTCTAAGAATCTCGGTCGTGATGCTTCAGTGGGTGATGAGTGATGGTTAAGGGCTCTTTTTTCAATGGAAGTTAAGTCTGCCTGTGACGGAGACCTTACTGTGAATACCAACTGAACTCTGAGCATTGGATCTAAGAATTCTGACGTGGCAGCAGGAGTAGGAGGAGGAATGTCACCCCACGAAGACATCTACAGGAGAATCAGTCTCATGGCGCCATCTGCAGGAGAGTCACCCCGCAGCACCTTCTACTGGAGAGTCACCCACCCCGCGGCACTATCTACAGGAGAGTCACCCCGCCGCACTATCTGTAGGAGTCATCCAACCCGCGGCACCTTCTACTGAAGAAGTCACCCACCCCGCCGCACCATCTACAGGAGAGTCACCCCGCCGCACTATCTGTAGGAGTCACCCACCCCGCGGTACCTTCTACTGAGAGTCACCTGGCACCATCTGCAGGAGTCACCTGTTCACTCTGCAGGAGAGTCACCCCCACGGCACCATCTACAGGAGTCCCCTGCCGCACCATCTACAGAAGAGTCAACCAGCTACAGAAGACACCCCACACACCAGCCAGAAGAGGCCACACCAGCTCACCCGCCACACCAGCTACAGAAGAGTCACCCCTGCCACACCAGCTACAGAAGAGTCACCTGCTGCACCACTATGGAGAGTCACCCCCGCTGCACCATCTACAGGAGAGTCACCCCGCACACCAGCTACAGAAGAGTCACCCTGCCACACCATCTACAGAAGAGTCACCCCTGCCACACCATCTACAGAAGAGTCACCCCTGCCACACCAGCTACAGAAGAGTCACCCCGCCACACCATCTACAGAAGAGTCACCCGCCACACCATCTACAGAAGAGTCACCCCGCCACACCAGCTAGTCAGGAGAGTCACCCCTGCCACACCATCTCAGTCACCCTGCCACACCATCTACAGAAGAGTCACACACCATCTGCCACCCCGCCACACCAGCTACAGAAAGTCACCCCGCCGCACCATCTACTGGAGAGTCACCCCTGCCGCACCATCTACAGGAGAGTCACCCCGCCGCACCATCTACAGGAGTCACCCGCCGCACCATCTACAGGAGAGTCACCCTGCACCATCAGAAGAGTCACCCCGCACCATCTACAGGAGAGTCACCTGCAGTACCGTCACCCACCCTGCCGCACCATCTACAGGAGAGTTACCCCAGCACCGTCACCCACACCTGCAGCACCGTCACCCACCCCGCAGCACCGTCACCCACCCCGCAGCACCATCTACAGCAGAGTCGTCCCGCGGCAACATCTCCACATATCTCTATTCACAGCATCACGTTAAAAAAACATAATGTCAAATACTACTTGAGTCTTCACCGCGCCTTTCACCCCAAACTATTAAAATTAATGATATATGTCAAAATGTTTCTACACAAGTTGTCTAAAGAGGCTTAAACTCCTCTGATACCATAGCCTAGTAACCTCTCCATGTTAAAAGTTCATCAATATAAAACCTTTTTGTGTATATAATCAGGACAAGAGTGGTTTACGAGACAAAGTAAAGAAAAATTCAACCCCGAATGCTTTGATGAACTGTTGCCAAAAAAAATCCAGAAAGAAAAAAAAAAAGATGGAGATTATATCGTCTTAAATCGTGTATCGAGGAGGCCAAGGAGGATCGGGTCTTATTGGAAGAGGGTTTCTGATCCTCTTAATCCGGTACGGTATATTAGCTCTTTGACGGGCGGGCTCCTCTTGCATAATTATTGGTCGGGTTTCTCCAGTAACGTCGTATTGGAGGCTTCTTATTGGTGTATTTAGCCCTTATTAAGTGATGTATTTTTGCACTTATTGCACAAATACTTACGGTCCTTATTACAAGTGTTGCCACAACCTCCTCCTTCAGGTTATTTTCTCGTGTATTAATTTTATTCTTTTTCCGGCGTGGTATTGATTTCTTTCACTGTATTGTTGATAAGGATTTATTCCGGTCATTAAACTACCGAGCCTGAGAGCAAAGGAGGTATTAAAGAGCTGTCCGTCTTGCTTTTTATTATTATTATTATTATTCCCCTGTGTGTGTGCTCATCTAATCATCCATTCATCCATTGGTTTGTCTGTCACACACTCTTCTTAACAACCAAACAAGGAGGTAATTCTGGTACGATCATTATGGGACTATTACACAGGTAGTGGGTAGCGCCGCCCTAATACGGATCACGGGTTCAGCCTCTCAATAGATCTTACGAGGTAATTTTCCCCCTCAACTGGCGGTGTGAGAACGAGTCGAGCTGCCGCCGCCGCACTTAAAACTGCTTATATACTGTAGGGTGGCGGCGGCGGTGGCTGAAGTGGGTGCCGGAATTAGACTGAGACGATGCCCTAAGTACAGTAGTTCGCACCCACCCTCAAGTACGGTATGAGGGCTTAGAACTCTGTAATAGTAATGTGTGTGTGTGTGTGTGTGTGTGTGTGTGTGTGTGTGTGTGTGTGTGTGTGTGTGTGTGTGTGTGTGTGTTTGTGTTTCATGCAGGCTCCATTACCAGTAGATACCAGTCTAACCTAACCTAACCTAACCTAACCTAACCTAACCTAATCAAGCCATTATGATTTTGGGAGTTTATTATGGTAATGGGTCCATGGTCTAAGATTCATTTAATAGACTTTAGGTAATATATTTAGTTTATTATTATCCAGTGTTTTATTTACCCGGTACTTAGAAGGAAACCTTCAGTTATTATTATTATTATTATTATTATTATTATTATTATTATTATTTCCTTTATTACTCGCTAAATCGCTATGACAGCTGACCGGCATAATTATCATCTGCCAAAACAAAACTCTACAAACAGTAATAAACTAAACAAAAAATCACTCATTATGATTTTTTTGAAGCGTGACGGACAAGAAAATAAAATCAATCATGACGCAAAAAAAAAAGAAACGTTTCAGTCCCATAATTTTTAACCTTATTGAAGTTGTCCCTCTTACAAGACACCCACTGTAACGTGACTTGAGACAGCACAGCAACACCGCCTACATTGGGACAGATGTTGGCGTCCTGTGCTTATATATGAGTACCGTTGGTTCGACTCCTGCAGGTAAAGGGGGGTGATGGCAATGGTAGCGTTCGTGTGTATGTTCACTCTTCAAACTCCTTAAAAAGATAACTAGACTCATAATAGAATAAATGTGAGTATGCAAATTAATAGGATAAATTAGTGTATTGGTAGATAGATGAATAAATGGTAAGATAGAGAGATAAATGTATAAGTAACGAATTATAATAAGTAAATAATTAAAGGAAATAAATAAATATTGGTAATAAGTCAATAAAAACAGATAATTAATAACATTGTATTGGTGAATATTGATAAATGAATAATTGAATATAATGAATAAAACAGTTAATTAAAGAGTAAATTGAGTTAATAAATAAGTAATTACGATAGACACGTAACTAGTATATAGATGTATAAGTAAACGCTGGTACGGAGAGAGAGAGAGAGAGAGAGAGAGAGAGAGAGAGAGAGAGAGAGGTGATAAGGGTGACCATTCAGGAAACGTCAACACAGGTCTTCGATTACTTTGTATTATCCAGTCCTTCTGTTTCTCCCTCTCTCTAATCCTCTCTTTTATTCCTCCTCCTCTTTCCTCCTCCTCCTCCTCCTCCTCCTACTTCATCAGATTAGTCCTTCCCCCTCTCGCATTATGTTATTACTCCTGATTCGCTTTTTTTTTAGGCAGGATGTGAATTTATTTTTATTTTTTAATCTTTTTCTTTTATGTTCGTTTATTGTGATTTTTTTTGTTTTTTTTACGTCTTTTCTTATCGTTCATCATCGGTCTCTTGAGTACTTGAAAAAAAGGGACTGGCTCTCTCTCTCTCTCTCTCTCTCTCTCTCTCTCTCTCTCTCTCAGCTTCTCTTAAATCATCTTTTACCTCTCTACCTACCCTTTCCTTTCACTATCCTTCACCTCTCACTTTACCTCATCTGTCACCTTTCCTCACCTTGTCAACCCTTTTCTTTAATATCTTTTACATCTCTTTTTCCCCCTCACCTTTCACCTCATCTTTCCTCATCCCTCACCAAACCTCACTAAGGCCATTCGTCTTGTATCCCCTCACCTCTCTTACTTCACCTTCCCTCACCTCTCATCCTTCACCTCTTTTCTTCCTTCACCTCTCACCACCCCTCATTTTTCAGTAACTCCGTCCTTTTCAGCAGTTTCCACCTCACACCATCCTCACCTCTCCCCACCATCCTCACCTCTCACCATCCTCACCTCTCACCATCCCTCACCTCACCTCACCATCCCCACCTCCCATCACCTCCTCACCTCTCCCACCATCCCTCACCTCTCCTCTCCCTCACCTCTCGCCTCCCTCACCTCTCACCATCCTCACCTCTCACCGTCCCTCACCTCTCACCATCCCTCGCCCTCTTGCCCACGACCTAACCTGTTGCTGGATCCTCACGTCTCGTTCCCTTGCAGTATTTTTTTCTCAGGTGACTCCCCTTGTCCTCCCCTTGTCCTCC
The DNA here is from genome assembly GCF_018991925.1 of Homarus americanus. Taxonomy (NCBI): domain Eukaryota; kingdom Metazoa; phylum Arthropoda; class Malacostraca; order Decapoda; family Nephropidae; genus Homarus; species Homarus americanus. Next base: position 79,208 of record NW_024718697.1, read on the forward strand.
CCTTGTCCTCCCCTTTTCCTCCCCTTGATCACATTATTGCCCTCCCATTTTCTCTCTAATTCTCCATCCCTCTGAGGGCAGTATCCTCCATCACACCTGTTTAATCCCCATCTTTACTCCCTACTTCCCTCCCTCTTATCTTTCGTCTCGCTCCCTACCTCCTTCCTTCACCCTCCTTTATCTTCTTCCTTCCTTCTCTCATTATCGTTATCCTTTCTTCCTGCACTCGCTATCTCCTTCCTTCTTTCCTTCCTCCCTTCATTCCTTCACTCCTCCTTTTCCTTCCCCTCCTCCTTCCCCTCACCTCCCCTCTCTCCTTCTCCCTCTCCTCCTTTTAATCCAGTTCTTCGTCCCTCTCTTCCTTTCCTTCATCAGCTTTTCCTCTTCCTTTCCATCAATGTTTATCTCCTACTGCCCTCTTCTTTTCTATTTTTTTTATCCGTCTCTCTCCATTATTATTCCCGTCTATATATTTCCCTCCTTCCCTCCTTCCCTCCACCCTTCATCCTTCTCCATTTTTAATACGTATTTATAATTATCTATTCTTCCTACTCCTCTTCTCTTTCATCCCTCCTTCCCTCCTTCCCTCCACCCTTCATCCTTCTCTTTCCCATCCTTGTTTTTTCTCCCTCTCTTTCTCTCATCTTCTCTACCAATCCATCAATATCCATCTCCATCTATTCTTCCTGTTCCTTTCCCTTCCCCTACACTTTCCCTCCCTCTCTCCCTACCCCTTCCCTACCCCCTCCCTCCCCCTTCTCCCTACCCCTTCCTTCGTTCTCCCTCCTCCGCTTCCCTCCCCCTCCCACCTACCCTCCCTCTCCCACCTTCCCTCCCTCCTGGGCACTTTACCTGGTCATTATCGATCGTTCTCACGGGGAACTTCGGAACACCTGGACTGACAGATCGATCTTAACGTTACCCTGGCTGTATTGTTGACCCCGTGTGAGTAGGTAGTCTCATCACCCCCTCCGTGTGTGTGTGTGTGTGTGTGTGTGTGTGTGTGTGTGGTTGTTCGTAAAAGCTATTGATTATTAAGGTTCATAATACTAGTGTGGATCGCTACACATGCGCAGTATATAACAATTTACCACTATCACTACTACCACTATCACCACTACTACTACCACCACCACCACCACTACCTCTCACCACTACAAAAACACTAGCAACAACAAAAACAATCACTACCACAAAAATATTACATTTCATCAACAGACACAAATACAATTAAACAATCATTATCGAAATAACATTGGGAGTAAAAATCCTAAGACCAGGTACAGTACAGGTATATAATATTTCTAAATGATTATAATAAATTACCAAACAAACTACACTAGAGGGAGACAGGTAACGATAAGGAAACATAGAATGCATAATAAAATATAAGAACAACATCATAACAGAGTGTCATAAATAATCCCGATAGGAAACACCTGGTGGCCCGAGATAACATCCTTTAACACACACACACACACACACACACACACACCCACACACACACACACACACACACACACACACACACACACAGACACACACACACACAAGACACACACAGACACACACACACACACAGACACACACACACACACACACACACACACACACACCCACACACACACACACACACACACACACACACACACCTTCCACTTCTTCATGTATTATCAGGCGTTCTCTTCCTCATCTCATCATCTCTCTTGTTCTTTTCCTCCTTTCTCCTCCTCTTCTTTTCCCTCTTCCTTACCTCTCCTCCCACATCCCCACTTTTCATTTTTCCCCTGAGCTTCTCTTCTCCCTCCTCTCTCCTCTTCACATCCTCTTCCCATCCTCTTCCCTGCATTCCTTTGAACCCACTTGAGCGTCTACTGAAATAAGCGACACCTCAAAGGGTTGTTTCAGAATAAGACACAGAGAAGGTGATCTTTACGGCTGGCTTAATCAACGTCTTCCTGATTGGTCGCAGGATCAAGCCCCTCTCTGTTGATTGGTCGTAGATTGGTTGTAGGATCAGGCCTCTCGCTGCTGATTGGTTCAAGGATTAGACCTTTCTCAGGATTAGACCTCTTTACTGATTGGTCCCTAAATCAGGCATCTCTACTCTGATTGGTTGCAGGATCATTTATCTCTCTCTTGGTTAGTCTCTATATTTAGTGTATCAATCTTGATTGGTCCGTGTGTTAGGTATAACACTCCTGATTGGTCCGTGTGTTAGGTATAACACTCCTGATTGGTCCGTGTGTTAGGTATAACACTCTTGATTGGTCCGTGTGTTAGGTATTACACTCTTGATTGGTCCGTGTGTTAGGTATTACACTCTTGATTGGTCCGTGTGTTAGGTATTACACTCTTGATTGGTCAGGTATTGAAGTTATAGAGGTCAGGCGAAAGGTGCCCAATACAGACATTTATATTCATGATATGATTCACGAAGGTAAGAATGGTGTGGTTGTGGTCTCACTGACTGACTCCTCATTGTGTCTACGTCTGTCTATTTGTCTTGTTTGATGTCTACCTGTCATATCTGATGTCTACCTGTCTTATTCTGTTTGTCTGTGTCTGTCTGTCTGGTGTCTCTTAGGTTCAGGTTTTGTAATACGTGTTGATTTACAGGCCAGAGTGACTTCTCAGGGTTTACAGTACCTTGGGGGGGTACAATTTTTTAATTAACTTTTTGCTTGGGTAAAGTTTTGAGAATGTTATTGTTTACATTTTGGTGATTTATTTATCTTATTAGTATTTCCGGATACCGTTTCTCGTGTTGTAATTTATCTTTGTTTTCCTTCTTTTTCTCTCACTCTTCCTTCCCTCTCTCTTCTCTTTCCTTACTCTAACCTTCTTCCCTCCTTCCTCTCCCACTTACCTACCTCCCCGTGTTCTTCCTGCACCTCTCCCTCCACTAATCATTCAGGTGTTTAGAAGTTTATTTATTTTTTTTTATGAGTGAGCCTGAAGTCTGTGATTGATAGGTGACCTTTGGTTACCTGGAGGCGAGTTGCTCAGGTATGCATCTACTAATTAAGACGCGCCGAACAAGATCTAGATAACGTTGTCGTCGGTTTGGTAGTCAGGTGTGTGTGTGTGTGTGTGGTTGTGGTGGATGTGTTTGTTATGTATGGTAGAATATATCTTGAGTTACTGGTAGAAGTAGGTGTGTATAGTAGCGTGGTTCTGTGTCTGGTAGAGAGGGTGAGGGTGTGTAAGGGGTGGGGGTGTGTAAGGGGTGAGGGTGTGTAAGGGGTGAAAAAGGGTTACTTGCTTTGTGTATGATTTGAATTGAATTGAAA